>NW_020653484.1:0-10449 GCF_003589595.1 Hyposmocoma kahamanoa
TGTGGTGCACCTAACCATGTTTGAAAACAAATAAATATTATTATTATTTCTTCACGAAGAACATAATAAATTCATATTTTAAAATATATTTCATATATATATTTTGCCTTCAAACCATTGACTTACAAATAAATGGACGACGGGTCTAATACAAAAACCACGAAAAAAATGTCCCAAGTCAACCTATTTAAACGTAGTGACATGTAAAGGAATATGAAAAAGCTAAAACGTTGAATTTAAATTGTAATGTCATCGCAGTACTGTCTAATTTTGCTTGCTTCGCTGTCAGTCGACCAAACGAAGACTAAAGCGTGAATGACGCTCTGTATACGATTTTAACGCCCTATAAGTTCGGACACTTTTTAACGCGGACCCGACGTCCATATAATTGTAAGTCAATGCTTCAAACTATATTTTTAAATTTTTTTTTCAATTTTTCAAAATTGTTTCCGGAATAATGTCCACTATTTCAAATTTTTCGAAAAAATATCCAACAGTAAACAGCAACAAGTACGCTTTGAAGTACTGAGGATTACCTAATTGCATTAGATTCGTCACACACAACACGATTCCAAATTCCAATGTTTACGATATAGTCACGTCGGCCTGTTTCTACAACATATGAGGTTGGCAAACACAGGTACAACCAGGTCAAGTTCATGTTAATATAATGATTACTAACAAACTTATTAATTATATACTTACTTACCATCGTTATGTACAAAAACGTAAATAAATTCAGGATTATTAATGAATTAATTTAATTCATTAACTGCCTCCATTACCGAAGGATTCGATTCCCGGGCCGGGAGAAATATTTGGCCTACTTTTATTTCTCTCGTGAATTTGGGTGTAATTTGTGGTTGTCTACTCATGCGTGTGTCCATGGCACCCGCAACGTAGGGTTTCCCCAGTGAGGGAAACCCTGCGTTATTAGTGTCTGTGTGTAATTAAAAAAATATTATGTATTTTTTACACGCGTCATTTTTTAAGCTACTGCTCGTTCACTGCGTTGACCTCCCTGAGAAGAACGAGCAAGAAACTCTAGGGATTGCTCTTTTCAAATAAACTTAGTACTAAATGCCATAGAATACACTTTGAATCACATAATTGTTGTCTTTCCATACATCTTTATCTAACACGCAGTCTACAATTTTGTAATATGACTTTTCAATTAAAATACTTTTAATGTAAGTTTTAGACTTAGGAAATGATAATCTTAATAATAATATTAATATACTCCAGAATCTGTGTATATACGCGATTGCTCCGGCATTTAGGACACAATTCCGATTCTTTTTTTGTAGGTTTTAGGCTTTTAAAAAAAAATTAGATAGAAGAATAACATCTTGGCAGTTCTAGAACGAGCTTCCATGAGTCAATAAGTAAAATACGTAATACATATCTATTTATGAAGACAATCCCAGTTTTATATTCAAAAGTTTCTCTCGCAACGCTACCTGAGCTACGTCTACTGTAGTACCACCGCCGTTTCAGCATAAGCTAAGCTTATGCCTTTTGTCTTGATTTACTTTTATATTTTGACTGCTATGTATAAATATTTTTAAAAAAGGTTATTCTGATAATAATATAATTTAATGACGCACACACTCAACATAGCCCCGCACTAGGGAAACCCTGTGTCGCGGGTGCCGTGGACACACAAATAGACAATTACAAATTACACCCAAACTCACGGGACAAATAAATGTAGGCCATACAAATATTTCTCCCGGCCCGGGAATCGAACCTGGGACCTCTGCATGGCATGGTAACCGTTCGGCCATGTAGGCAGTTAAAATTTAATATATAATTTATTCTGAAACAAATTATTTATGTATTTTATTTTTTTATTTAAATATTCCAAAATATAGGTTGTCTCATTTTTGTTTTTTATAAGTGTTTAAATACGTAAGTACCTTTAAAGCACATTTACAATATTATTTTTTCAGCAAATACTTAATAGGAAATAATGAGTAGTTGTGAAATGTGCTTCAATTTCAATAAATAATGTGCATATTCCATTCCGAGAAGTCCCGGAATATGTAGAAAGGAATGTCCACATTATTCTTTACTTTAGCTAAATTAACTCCGTCCATTCCGATCACATGTAATAAAGAAAGTTATTTTAAACAAAATAAACTCTAAAAAACTAATGTCTAATATAAAATATTCAAATTTCCTCAACCTTTCTCATTACTACGATTGTTCACATTTAAAGATACACGAATGACTAAAAATTGTACTTTACGGCTTTAAAATTATGCATGTGTACCATAAATACGTTTCAAACATTTACAATCTAATTGAAAAGCCACTACGTTAAAATAAATGATTCTCTGCTCACCTTATTGTTGATAACAATCACAAAATCCAAATTACAATCTTTTATAACACTATTTATTTATAGTATTTTAGTGAATGATAATACTTTTTGTACGACACAAGCGCTTGGGATAGCTTGCCACAATCTAATGCGTTTAAAAAATATTGTTTGCTTTATACGCTTAGGTATTCTTGCGTGCTTGCTTTGTACTCGAGACAGGCTGTGTGTGATAGCAAAGGACATACAACTTTGAGTGCGAATGATGTGATCTCAGCAAAAGTACTCCAGTATTCATAGATCTCAGAGGGGCTTGTTTTTCGTAACTTCCAAGAAAATGAGACAGACAATATCGATTGGAAAGAAAAAACCGTTCAAAGCTCTTGTAAATTTTTTAGTTTTTTTATTTATTCATATAAAACTGGCAACTACGATCCATATAGGTAATATACGAATATAAACCTTCAAGACTAACATACTTACATGTGATATAATATAAAAAAATTAGTAGCAGTAGAGCTCCTTGTGCTAGAGTTCGTCCAGGGAAATACTGCTACCTTACCTATTTCTGCCACCAAGCAATAATGTCAGTATTCCTGTGTTCCGGTTTTGAAGGGTAAATAAATGAAAGATATTAAATGTTTATAAGTAATGCACACACTCATAGCCCCGCACCAGGGAACCCTACATCGCGCGTGCCATGGACACACACTTTGACAATCACAAATTACATTCAAACTCACGAGAGAAATAAATACTTCTCTCGGCCCGGAAATGGAACCCAGGACCTCTGCATGGCTAACCGTTAGCCACAGAGGCAGTTAAAAACAAGACGTTAGAGACACCAATAGAAGTAAAAACAAGATCAATTGCTCCAATCCCAAAGAAGTAACTAAAGCACTATCATGGAAATCGAAAACAACGTCGTATCACAAACAACAAACAAAACCCAGACCCGAGGCAACATAGAAAAGTTAATCATAGTACAGTTAAGTGCACGTCAAGCTTGACACTTGTACTTTGGACCGTTTTCTTATCGTAAGCGGCATAGAGTTGGATTTTAATCTTAAGTGTCAAGCTTGACGTGCTCTTGACCCTGTACATAGACCCGACCAGGGATCGACACCGGGACCTCATTTTTTTTAAGGCACACACTCATGACCCCGCAATAGGGAGACCCTGTTTCGCGGGTGCCATGGACACACACATAGACAACCAAAAATTACACCCAAACTCACGAGAGAAATAAACGTAGACCATACAAATATTCTCTATCTAGCGTGGCAGTCCAGCATAATAACCGTTCGGCCACGTAAAAAAAATTAACATAACAAGACAATAATATTACACCTAGAGTGCTAAATGTCGGTCAAATTATTATTATTATTGGTTGCATACACATGCACTTGTTTATATTTATGACACCATCCATTACATGATTTTTAATGTGAGAACATAATCCACAATAGGAAAACCTTCTATTGTTATTAATAATATTTTAGTTCTATTAAAACGGTCTCATGGTACCGCTTCTACAGCCATTGTTGATAATGAGAAGAAAAAGGCCCGTGGGTTTGGGGCGTTATAGTCAAGTTAGCCTGCATGCATAATGATACCCTCTCTAAGGTAGTTTATTGGTTTAATGCTAACTATTTATCGCTTAATGCCAAGAAGACAAAATGTATTAAATTTGAATTACCTAACGTAAAATCGACTAGTCCAAGCATAGAAATAAACGGAGAAAAGTTAGACTTTGTTAATAAAGCAGTCTTCTTGGGAGTGACCTTAGATAGTAAACTTCAATGGTTTCCACGTATATCTTCCCTGGCCAGCAGATTAAGCTCCGCTGCATACTTTACTAGTTTACTTTAGTTACTTCCATAGTATACCGTGAACGCACACACTCAACATAGCCCCGCACTAGGGAAACCCTGTGTCGCGGGTGCCATGGACACACATATAGACAACCACAAATTACACCCAAACTCACGAGAGAAATAATTGTAGGCCATACAAATATTTCTCCCGGCCCGGGAATCGAACCTGGGACCTCTGCGTGGTAGTCCGGCATGGTAACCGTTCGGCCACGGAGGCAGTCATTATCATCATAGTATAATGTCCTACGGGATTCTCATGTGGGGTAAAGCGGCAGATATTCAAACCATACTTGTATTGCAAAAACGAGCGATTCGTTCTGTACCTATACCGTCTAGGCTCTCGGGTTTCTCTCATCATGATATCATGACTGTGGCATCACAGTACATTTACTCAAATATTTTATATGCCCGTAAAAATATACATAATTTCAATAAGAAAGAAGATATCCATAATATTAACCTTAGAGCTAAATCCAAACTCATGGTACTACGATTTCGTTTAACCAAGGTAAACAACTCTTTTATGGGGAACTGTATACGTTTTGACAATAAGATTCCGGAGCATATATTAAGTTTATCATTTCCTAAGTTTAAAAACTACATAAAAGCCCTCAGTCTTCGACTTCGAGCATCTATTAGTGTCTCGTTCGTAATTCCTTATTTAACTTTAACAGGAACTTGCAACGAGACACGTATCAATTATGTCGTAACGTTTTATTTGTCGTTAGACGACAGACGCGTCTAGCCTGTTCCCATATCGCGTCTAGACTATTTATCGAGACCGTGTCGTGGACGGTTATTCTGTCGTATCTAGTTGTTCCCACTAGATCGTGACGACCATTTATCGTTTCACGCCTTGTCTTTTAAATGTTATGTTTTTTACACTCCAGGGCGTTCTGCGAGTGGCCAGTCTTTGCCTTTACGGTTAACTATCTCTGGACAAGTCTTGCTTAAGCACCACCACAGAAAGGTCAAGTACGACCCCATTGTCGAATACAGTTGCTTGAAGCAAATACGCCACACTCACGTATCAGCTTCCTTAATGAGAGAGAAGCGATAGTGGCAAACCGCCATTTAAGCCCCGGTCGAAACAGACTCCCGGAAATATATGACGAGGATGAGGAGGAATGGGATAAAAGTCAGGAACAACCTCGTGCAAATGAAAGCCCGACAGAACCGTCCTCGGAGAGCACTCAGCTACGACGCTCCGCTAGACAGTGCCATCCCCCAGCTCACCGAATGACTACTTCAGCAGAAAGTCGCCGGAGAAAATGTGGTAAATGCCATATAGTGTATTTATAAGAAATACACAGCATACGTTAATGTCATTCAAACTATGTCTAGTTTTTAACTAAATAAGGCCTAATATTTCGCGTTACAAATAACTCTCATTCATTTCACCTGCTCGCATCGAAACAAAACTTTAATATCATCATCCCGACTTCACATACTGCTGGGTTTAGGCGTTAGTTTATTAGTTTGTGCCATCCACCACGACTCTACGCTAGTCTCACCCATCTACGACCCGCAGCTTGACAATATCGTCCACCTATCTCACTAAAAGACGGTGGGCCGTTTCTTCGTCACCATCCGGTTATCGCTTTATTTCACCTGTCTTCACCACGTCACTTAATATGTCCTGCCAGTTCTCCGTTCGAGATCCGTCCAAAACAATTACTGTCAAATAATTATAATTAATACTCCCATCAAAATAAATGACATTCCGGTATTCTTGGTAGTGTCATCACCGAAGATTCCAAATGTACCACTGACATAAAGACTAGAATTGCAATAGCAAAACAGGCTTTCCTTTAAAAATAAATATGTTCACCTCTAAAATTCCTATACAATTGAAAAAAAGATTCATCAAAACCTATGTCTGGAGTACCGCACTGGATGCGAGACATTGACAATAACAAACAAAGACGGAGAGAGATTGAAGTCATTTGAAATATGGTGCTGGAGGCGGATGGAAGAAATAAAATGGATTGCAAAGACATCAAATGAGAAAAGGAAGGGGTTGGGGAGGAGACAAAACTTTTGAATGCAATAGAGAGGAGAACGGGGAAAATGTTTGGATATTTGTTGCATAATGACGAATGTGTAAGAGTGACAATTGAGGGGAGGATAGAAGGTAAAAGAAAAAGAGGTAGACCAAGAATGGCGTACAGTGAACAAATAAAAAAGAAGATGAAAGTGAACAGCTATAAAGAGGTCTAAGAACTGGCTATGAACCGTGAAGAGTGGAGAAGGCTATACCGACTAGAATCTGGCTCTTAAACAAGATGATGAAGTAATACTCGACCAAATAAGACGATTCATCATGCGAATGAGGCTTCATATTTCTCAGATATATTTGGTGGTGGTGTTTAGAGCTTGTAGTTGCGCTTGTGTTATTTATTTCATTAATTTTATGCGGAGGGAGGGTGGGATAATTAACTGCATGAATAAATATTCAACGCAAGCGCAGCTACTTTGCACATTTTAACCTTCAACGGGTTCGCGGAGTAGCAAATTAATTTTCTTCCATTTTTATTAACATGGACTTCCGCAAAGTAACGCCTGAATCTATTAATTACTTATAGACCCCAATTTTAAGTTCGTTATCTAATCTCCTGTGTCCTGGATCTTAGTTTGTCTTCGGGTTTCGGAATTTGGAACTCAATCTATAAGTCTGATACCGAACATAACTCGCTCCATGGCTCTTTGTACGATTCTCATTCTGTACACAGCCTTCTGTGTGAGCGATCACTTCTCGGCACAGTACGTCATAGTGAGCACATACACCTACCTAACCACATATATAACATTGGTTAAATAAGCGGGTCATCAAACACTGTGGAATATTAACCGATCTTTCTTTGTATCCAGTACCCATTACCGAATATACACATATATAATATATAATAAATATGCATACAATTATATTATTTGTTATACCTAAACAGGGCACTTGTTAGTAACAATACCTTTAATATTATTATTGATCATACAAATTGGAGGAATTTTTCTTTGTGTTGTTCAATCTTTGTATCGATAATAATAACATATTGTCACAAAAAAATATATGAATGTAGTTGTTTAAAAATATCATTATATGAAAAAAGATAAAGTGTTCGATATAAACATGTTAGAAATGGTTTAGTTCGCCGGTATCGTAGCTAGTGTCCTGGGGTTGTGCCGTACAGATGGCAAGAGACCTCACGGCCTTACACTGGTTCCATGGCTGAAGGGTTGGTGCCTTTTGTGGGATGCTACGTGTATCAGTACTTTTGCACCGTCTCACGTGAGTCACATCACCAGATCTGCCGGGTCGGCTGCGGAGTATGCGACAAAATTGAAATTTGCCAAGTACCAAGTACAAGGAACCAATGTACGATTTTGTGCCAATTACAGTGGAGACTCCAGGGACTTAGAGTGCAGAGGGCAAAGAATTCATCAGGGAGTTGGGTTAGAGATAGAGGCTATGATCCACGCTCTGGATCTTACTCGGTGCAACATTTCGTTGGCCATTCAGCGCAGTAATGCTGCCAGTGTTATGGGGACTAAATTATAACTAAATTAACTGAATTGTATTGTAATAACAACTTTTTCTCTTTAAACTTATCTGTTAAAGACACTCTGGTGTCCAGATTGTAAATTGCCTTAACTGTATTTTTCTGCGGAACTTAGATTCTATTCATATCGGCGGCATTACCCCAAAAGCAAAACGCCGTATGACATTAAACTGTGAAAGTAGCTGAAGTAAACTAAGATTGGTTTAGTTTACAGCTAGATAGGCGTTTCAACATCTGAAAGTTTTCGTACACTGCTGAGTTGAGTCGTTTTGACATGTATGTGGACCCCTAGACTATCCATCCTCTAAGGTGTGGGCCCTATTGCAATTTACATCTTAAGTTATACCTACAGTACGCTATGATGGCCGTCTTGACAGATTGACGCTAATGAGGTCACCTCTCAATTTATTATCGAAAAAAATATAATCAAATGCGATATTAGATTTTTTTTTTATTTCGAGTTTCGAAAAACAAATGCCGAATTGTGTCGTAAAATTCTACATTTCATAAATATTACTGCACGTCACTATTGAGAACAACGTACAGCAATTAGCTCCTTCAACGTAGTTATGAATTAATACGAAACTTGATGAGCGGACAAACGTCAACACGGCCATCATAGCGTGCCGGTACTTTAGAAATAAAACTGTATCTACAAGGTTCAATTTTTCGTTTCTAACTATAATGCTTGTCACCGTCTGTCTAACATTACCAAACACAGTGCCAAATGTAAAATTTTGCATCACTGGTTTTTTTCACGGTGTAGCCGCCAGACCTAAGTAGAAGTTGATGAGGATCTCGACGAGTTCGTAAAGTTAAAAGACGATTTACGTAGACTGTAATATATTGGCAATAGGTTGCTAGTTTACGGGAGTAGTGCCATTAATCGTTAAACAGTGGTTTGTTAAAGAAGTACAATTCAAAAGCGAACGTCCTATTTGACCTTTTTGAAATCATACGAAAAGTTCGTTAAATTGTGGTACGGGTGAAATATCATGCGCCTACGTAATGTGCCCTTGACGAGCGTTTAGTTAATGCTTTGAAAGTTATATTAAATTTTACTACAAAATTCAGTTACGTTCGCAACGCACGGTTTATTCATTGTTATAAATAAACTTTATTATAAAAATCAATAAACTATGACGAAAATATATTTAACAATCAAACAAAATATTCCTATCTACCGTGCTAATAACACAACGTGAATTTAAACAATTAATTAGCGCGTCTAAATAAACATGAACTTAAAAACATAAACTGTTTGTTTATACCAATATGAAACTCACAAGATTTGGTACCCACGATTGATCGTAAATTATGGGTGATTTTAACACCTGCCTGCTTATACACGATTCGCCTTCTACTCGGCTCAATCGTGGTCAAAGTCAATATCAAAAAACCATTTATTCAAATAAATTTACATTTGAAAACGTAATTTTTTAGGCTACTGCTCAATCACTGTGCTGACTTCGCTGAGAAGAACGATGCAGAAACTTTAAGGGTTGCTCGCATTGACCTGTTGCTCGTTTCAAATAAACTTAAATGTTATGGAATACCTTTCAATCAAATTTGTGTACTATAGAGCCATGTTTGTCTTTAACACGCCGTAGTCGTCAATATTGTAATAAGTATATATTTTTAATGTAGTACCTACATTTAAACTTAGGAATTGATAATCTTAATAATATGCTCGAGAATCTTGTTGTAAAAACGTATACAGGTCCCCGTAAAAATCGTTAATTTGATTTTTTTCCAGCTTTGAGTGGCACTACAACTGTTGTGGACAGGTGTGTCGCTTATTATCAGGCGTACGACTTGTTCGTCCCGTCCCTTGGTTTGGTATCATAAAAAATGTATAAGAAAGGAACTGAAATTATTTCAATCGCACGGTAATAATGTAATGTAGTAAAATAATATTTTTTTTAAATAAGATAATTCTTCGCCACGCCGATTTTACGTCGATTAAATTTATCGGCGATGTGTAGTAGGGATCAGGAATGTTGCGAATATCAGCATCCGCATGTATCGATGCTGATATTCTTTGCTGATTTTCGAGTCGTGACCTAGAATAATTTACAAACCTTCCGGAAACAGACTGTAAGCCGAAAAAGCAGCTCAGCTGTTGTTTTTAAGATATTATTCTAATAAAATTCCACAACAATTAGGCAAGACAGATTAGTTGTTTTCATGCAGATTGGTCCTTTTGTTAAGGAATGTCACAAAATTATTAAAATAATATTTTATTACAATACCAACGGAAATAGAGAGTAATTTTTCATGTAGAGATAAATTCAGTAAGGATGTACATTTTTAAAATACATAAACTCAGCATCCGCTGATGTTTAAAAACTTCCATCAGCAACAACCCTGGTAGGGATTACCAGGTATCCCCTACTACAAATCGCACGGTTGACTTTACGGTAGATATCGCAAGGATAGTAAAACACCGGCACCCCCTTCGGCTGGTGTTGGTGAGTACGCTACAAATGATCCACGAACATGTCTCGACACTTAAACCTGATTCTCTAACATGCGTCGACGCTTAAACCTGATTCACTAACATACATACACGGTGAGTGCTCTGAAGAGTTATTCAACCTTATCCCTTCCTCTCCTTTCCATCAGCGGACCACCCGTGCCGGACTGCGTTGCCACAGTTGGACGGTCAGTTCAATACCGTCCCGCACTAAAA
>NW_020653485.1:0-35558 GCF_003589595.1 Hyposmocoma kahamanoa
TCGCCCTGAGAACGTTTGTGATGGATCCACGCTTTGTTGCGCTTTTATATTGGCATAGAAGACGCCAACGTCTTTGCTGCCGGAAGAACAGAAGGTATTGGGGGTTCATCCCATGCGTCAAGCAGCAAATACTTTTTAAAGATTGTACAAAAATCTGAGAAATGATAAAAACAAACGGGCCTTTGTTTCACTAAGGTAGCAATA
The DNA here is from genome assembly GCF_003589595.1 of Hyposmocoma kahamanoa. NCBI lineage: Eukaryota > Metazoa > Arthropoda > Insecta > Lepidoptera > Cosmopterigidae > Hyposmocoma > Hyposmocoma kahamanoa. The sequence continues at coordinate 205 of NW_020653485.1, forward strand.
AATAGTTGTCCACGTAAGATTCGCCGGTCATTTTCTATTAATAAAATTATGCGTGCCAACCTTCCAAAAGATACTTCAATACTAGACACCGCTTGTTCGGTAAGTATTCGATAAAAAACGTATGATTTCGCGCCTTGTGAAAGTATGGAGCTGTGTGCGTGTTTTTGCAGGACAAACACCATGTGAACGGTTCTATATCTAATGTATGCGCCACTGCAAAAAATATAAAACAGTGTGAACGGGAGGTAATGTTTATTACAATGGCAATACCAATGGAACCGCCTGCGACGAGGGCCCGATTTAATCCCTGCAATGCAGCGTTTGTACTGTACTAGCGTTTATGCTGTTGATTTATACCACTTTGTATTTTATTACACAGAAATTAGTGATGAATTGTGAGGTAAAGATAACATTTACATCAGCAATGTAGTGTCTGGAGTTAGAAATTCCATCGTAATCAAGACAACGGTTATTGAAGGCCCTTTACGGCAACTCCTAGCTTTCTGAGTGTTATGTAGGGTTATGTTTAACGATTTTCTGTTTTGTTATGTTTCTGACCAGTCTTTATAATGTACTTAGTTAGCCTGAAGAATGTCTTGTCGTATATTGGGCATTACACTTAAGATTAAAATGTAGCCCCTCTAATCGGTTTTTTAATATCCTACTTTGTTTTATTGTTAAGACAAACCAACGTAATTTATTTATGGTGACAATAAAATTTTAAGTGCCAATACTGCGTTAGTTATAATAAGGAGAGAAGACTATATCACTTACTATAAGACCGGTCTAACCTCTAAACACAAAACTATATGTGCTACTGCTGAACTGCAATATATTAACATTCATAATTTTCAGAATGTGTCGGAACGAAGAGCGAAACGCGTGCAATTTAATAAGAACAACGCTGATATTTATTTACGCGTACATTGTGGTCGCAAATGCACGATGTCCAAATAATCAATACATACTTGTATGGACGAACCCAAATCATTTCACACATCCATTTATACAAAAAGGGAACAAGTCTTTTGTTAGTAATCAATGTCGTCATCAAAACTGTTTTATATCCTATAAACATATGAACGTTGCCAAAAATTTAACACTCTACGACGCCGTTTTGTTTAACGCAGTTTCGCTACGGAAAAAACCTTCGATTGAACTACCAAGAAGACGTGCAAAGAATCAAAAATATATACTTGTCAGCGGAAAATCGGCAGGAGATTTTCCACTAACACATAAATACAATAATTTTTTTCATTGGACTTGGACGTACAAATTGAATTCAGACATTAGTAATGCCTATATCGCGATAAAGGATAAAGAAGGTAAAGTAATAGGACCTAAACAAATCATGAACTGGATGACAACAAAAGAAATGAAAATAATAAAAACCGCAATAATCAGTAAATTGCAATTTAAAACAACTGCTGCAGCTTGGATTATATCTAACTGTAACCAGAAGAGCCAGTACGCAACTTACATACAAAAGTTTATGACGGAATTAAAAAAATTCAATCACACTCTTGATATTTTTGGAACTTGTGGAAATAAAAATTGTCCCGAGAACAATATAGTAAAGTGTTATAAATTATTAGAAACAAAATATTATTTTTATATGTCGTTTGAAGATTCAATAGCCGAGGATTACGTAACCGACGAGTTGTTGAAAGCGTTAAATAATTTTGCCGTACCGTTGGTTTTCGGGGGTGCAAATTATACCAGGTACGTCTGTCAAACTGTCTGTATCGAACTAAGAGTTAACGATAAACTTGTTTAGTATTAATTAAGGTTTAATAGCCAATTCAGTTTCAGTCTGCGTCCTAAATTTTGTTGTACAGAAAGTGCGTGACATAAATCGCATCTAGATTTTGATTCAAATCCGTTAGCTAAATAGAGGTTACATTGTCAAATTGGTCAATTGTAACATGGTCAAATTGGTCTAAATATCTAGATATCAAAGACCCTAATTGAGTACGAGGAACTGTTTTCTAAGTAACTGTACCAGAAAATCACTCCAATTACTTGGGTCTCAAATTAGATTACTCTTTGTGCCAGTGTAACGATTGCTCTAGGGGCATTGTCCAGAACACCTAGTAACATACATTTATTGTTATGTTTTCAGATTTATGCCTGAAGGAATTTACTTAAACGCCCTAGAGTTGGGACCAACAAAGCTAGCCAAGAAAATGAACGACATTATCGAAAACCGTAAAGCATACTACGATATGTTCAAATGGCACACTTATTATAGTTTCTATAATCCTTATGATAACTCGGACACAAATGGAATATGCGAACTATGTAATATGCTCAATAATAAAGAACAAAGGGCAGAAACAACAAAGTATGAAAACATTGTAACATGGTTTAACGACCGCAAGGATTGGAATCTTGAAGATGAACGTGAAGAAATTAAAATAAAACACATTATGGATAACAAAAACTTAAATGTTTCAGATGAATATTTATCATATAGAGGCAAAAAACAGTATAATAACAAAACCGCAATTCATATACAGAGAAACAATTTGGACAATATTTTTGATAAACCTGAAAGTCAGGACGTCAAAATTAATTTAGAAACAGAAAATCCATCTCTAGAAAACTTTTATAATAATAAAGAAGAAAATCACTTATTACAACCAAACAAACAAAAAACTTCGCTTGTGTTTGAGAAATCTTACAAAGATAATAAAGATGATTTTGCCGAAGTTGTACATATACGGAACATTATCAAAAATGATTTGTATAATGACGTAGGACTACTAGCGTCGTTTCTAGAAAGCCTAGTCTTGCGTGATGAAACCGAAAAACAAACTTCCGCAGGAGATAACAATGAACAAAATGATAACATCCAATACCACATGAAAAAAGATAGCTTACTTGACTTGATGACGCGTCTTGAGAAACAGGATTTGACTAGTACAGAACACAACCATACAACAGGAATATACAATACCCAAAATTTTAATTACAACGATTACCAACGACTTTTAGATGTAGAAAGCACAACAAACAAACAACAACAATCAACATCGAATGAAATTTTGATACAGCAAACAACAAAGAAACAATCGCAAGCTACAACGACACAGCAGCAAGCTACAACGACACAGCAGCAAGCTACAACGACACAGCAGCAAACAACAATGAGTCAGCAGCAAACAACAACAACTAAACAGTACAATAGCAATGTTGAAGAACAACTCAAAAAGGAAAACAAAATCTTAAAAGATGCTTTGAAGCACTTTGAGGAAATAATTATGTTAAATAAGCAGCAGTTAAGTATCAGAAATATATTTAATACCAGTCAAACAGAAATTCCCCCATTCATTTCATCCATTTATGACAACAAGGATAGACATGATTTTTTTTCAGAAAAACCTCAAATGCGCACCACATTTAATAATAGCAATCAAAAACAAAAACTAGATGTACATTTTAAAAACAATTTAAACGATATAATTAAACGCGTGGACGAAGAACCTACGAACATTAGTACGAAAATTGATACTACCCAAATAAATGATGATATTGTTTACGATGGCAATCAAAACACATTCCCAACGAAAATACAGGAACAGAAAAATCTAAATGATGAAGAAACGAAATCAGGGCCGTTAAATGTCCTTATCTGGACCGATTCAAAAATGGGCATATTTAACGCTACGAAAATGGGTAAAACACTCTTTACTGAGAATAAATGTGAGTATCAAAATTGTGTACTGTCCAATGAATATTCCAACATTACTGATTTAACGAAATACGAAGCTGTGATATTTAATGCAGCTGCTTTACGAGAGCAGCCGTATATTGAAGTACCACAGCAACGCGATAAACAACAAAAATATGTACTGGTCAGCCGCGTCTCAGCAGCGAATTTTCCAATAACTACAAAATACAATAATTTCTTTAATTGGACTTGGACGTATAAACTAGACTCTGATATAAATTTTTCGTATATTGTAATAAAGAATAAGGATGGTAAGATTGTAGGACCTGCAAAGGATATGCATTGGATATCACTTGATGAAATGGATGAAACGAATGAAAAAATTATAAAAAAATTGCAAAACAAAACAACTGCTGCAGCATGGATAATGCCGGATTGTACAACAATAAACAAATATGAATATTACATCACAGATTTTAGAAATGAATTGCGCAAATATGATCACGTCTTGAACGTTTTCGGACGGTGCGGAAATATGAAATGTCCCTATGACGACTGCTACACATTGTTGGAAACAGAATATTATTTTTATTTGTCGTTTGAAGATTCAATTGCCGAAGATTATGTCACAGGCCAGTTGTTAACTGCATTAAATCACTTTGTCGTACCGTTAGTTTTCGGAGGTGCAAATTACACCAGGTAGGTACATGTACAGGTACAATTTTTGTGCTGAAAATAAACACAATTTGGTAATAAACAAGCATGACCCATTAGACGACTTTCAAAACTTTTATGAAAGTATAAAACTTATTAATATTTTCAAGTAAATAACGCAGTCACGCAATGAGTAACTCACGAACTTCACTTCCAAGCACTTTTTATAGTGTCCCTCTGATCAGTATTTTACTGTGGGAATCTAGCTCTATAAATTTTAGTCATGTCGATAAAATTTAGTAATTAATTTTCAGATTTATGCCTGATGGAATATATTTAGATGCTCTAGAATTAGGACCTGCGATACTTGCAAGGACAATAAGAGACATAATAAGAAACCGAAAATCTTACAACGACATGTTCAGATGGCATAATTACTATAGTTACCACAACCCTCTTGATCATCCTGATACTAGTGGCATTTGTGCATTCTGTGCTTTACTCAATGACAAGCAGCAACGGAAGGAAATTACAGTGTACAAAAATATTATAAAATGGTTCAATGACCGCAAGGATTGGAATATTAAACAGGAAACTACAACAAATGTTATCGATGGAAGAAAATATTCATTCAAAACAATTAGGATTGCGGAAAATCAAAGAAACAATTTCACAACAACGACCCAACCTAGATCTACTGACGACATTTATACTAACGATGATGTTATTATATTAGACCCGGCAAAGGCAACTGATGATTTTACCTTGCCAACCCATGGTTTATTGGAGAAGAGAATGAATAATTATAGAACAAAAAGTGAATTCCCATATTCAGACGACCTAATTGAAGATAGTAATTATAGACAAACAACAGAAAAAATTAAAATTAAGGATACGTCAATACGCTGCCCAAACATAGCAACATGTTTCAATACGATAGTTTCGAATGTTCAGAGTAAAATAACTTCATTGTTCGCATGAGATTTACTTAACGACAAGGGTTTAGCGAAGTAACGTACTTCAATATAAAGTTCAAAGGTGTAACTAATGATATTAAATAAAATAAAGTTTAAACAAACTGTGTTTCAATATACAAGTAATCGAAACAGCCATAGATAAGTTGTTGAGTGATATTTTTTAACGACTTCGACACTTATCGTGAGCTGGTCTATTGTGTGATGATAACTCGTAAAAAGTATGTATGTAACAAGTATATTACGTTATAAGGGACAAGTAGATAACGATACGAACAGAGGGAATTCATATTTTTAATAGCCCGAACGTTTGTAATTGCAGTTCCGCTCGTGTGCTATAGAAATGTTGAAACTGAAATTTAACCAAAGACTCTTATCATTGTAAGAAAATTTGAAACGAAACAATTCGCTTTAACTTAACAAACTACGATGAAGAAGTACGAAACATATGTAAAAGCAACAATTGCGCAAAAGTGGCGATATGAAGTGTCCCACTCCCAACTATGATTTTGAACTATGTAAAGAATTAATAAAATGTCCAATAGCTTGGCTATCAAACCTTTCAATCAAATATATATCAAACGTTTTCGGGGCGGGGAGCAAATTATACCAGTAAGAGTTCGTATTAATGAAAGTAAGTAAATCATTTGTAAATAGTCAAGAGCACGACGAGCTTTGCATTTAAAACTTAAATTCTCTGTAAAAACTCAATGCCGCTTACAGTAACAACGACCAAAAGTCCAAAGCATCAGTGATATCTAAATGCGCGCCTAAGTTTAATTTATGAAGGTATATTAATGTTAAGAAAACACATAGTAACGATGAAAGTGTTAGCTCTTATCATATTTATAGATTCATGCCTCAAGGAATTGACTTAGATGCCTTGAATATGGAACTAGCTTAACAGGTAATGAAAATGGCAGACATTAATATGGAAACGGATTCCTGCCTACGATATGTTAAATTGGGAGAATTATTATAGTTACCACGACCTTCTTCTGATTCTGATAATTGTGTTCGTGAATTGTGTGTATACTTAATGATAAGTACCGATTGAAAGAAAAAAAGCGTACAAAAACGTAAGGAAATTATTTAATGGTTTTATGGTTTATTGATACGGGAATGATTAGGATTAGGAGATCTACATTTGGAAAGACAAAAGAAAGTAATATTTTTAAGCGATTACCAAAAGTAAGACGGAGAACTACACGGAGAGAAATATCGAACCGAGTTAGTTTGAGCAATCTCTTAATTAATATTAGTTGATGTTCACAAGTTCTAGTCGAGAGTCGAGAGCTCAGCCGGTGTCTAAGAGTCTTCCTAGTTGAAATTACAAATCTCCCCTAGGCCTCTACACAACGCCCCTATTTTTTTTCTGGGTCTCTTACGGCCCCCCTTTAGACCTGCAGCGCCCACATGGGGGCGTTATCGCCCACTTTGGGAAAGGCTGGTCTAACTGGTCAGAATTTCATGTGAAGTCGAGCACATATGCTCGCTTCGGAAATTTAGCAGAGAGGGGCGACGGAAGGAAGACAAGAGTAACGGGAAAGCGTTAAAGTGACTGACAAATACAATATTTTCAGTACAAACACTGAAGATGCTATAGCTGAAATACAAGCACAATTTTCATTTGATCTTTCTAACTTCATCACACATTGTATACAGGATATGGAAAAGGATCTGTTTATAACAAAAACAGAATTGCTCAAATGTCAAAGATCGAGTCGAAGACATCTCGACGTGCACATTATACGGAAACAGAATTTTTCCTGAAATTTTAATAAATAAGCAGGATAGATATATGAAATGTACCTTACGCATATATTGAAAAATGTTCTAACGTAATAATCTTGAAATCTGGTGGTTAGCGACACGCCTGTACATAACAGTTGCAGTGCCACTCAGAGATGAGAGAGACACAAAGATTTTAGGGGCACTGCCACTGCACCATAAGACATTTTTTGACAAGTCCCATGTGCCTGTGTGTAATTTCATCAGCATCCTTACCCTTTAAAACCGGAATGCAGTAACACTTACATACTTGGCGGCGGAAATAGGTAAGGTGGCAGGCCTTCCCTGCACGAACTCTTTCACAAGAAACTCTACTGCCACTAAACTACTAACAGTAGGACATATACATGAGTCCTACGGCTGGCTCGGGTCTCCTTTAAGGAAAGCCGTAGTCCACCAAGCTAACCAGACACGGGATAAGGACTTCACACGAGAAAAATTCCGGTCAAACCGCTAATTGGACAGCATTATAAGACAACTTTCTACTACATAAATATTATATTGTACAGACAGACCGTACAGTCGTAGTGCTTGTCAATAATACAATGTTTTTTTGTTTTATTTCTGATATTTCTGCATGACACCAAAGTCAGAACGATTATCGACTAGCGTAAAACGCCAAAAGCATAAAATCGCAAAACTGATGTCATCCGTCCGTCATCAATCCGAACTCAAAGGCAAACAAAAAGATCGGCTTTTGTTTTCTGAATGATGTAATGTTGTAATCATTCTATTATATAGAATGCAAAAACGTTGGAATAAATAAACGTCATCCGAGATTTTCTTATTTTAAAACACAAAAAATACCGCCGGATAACATATTGAGATTATTTTACAACAATAACACATGACATTATATTGAAAACCGGACGCGTGTGAAATCTTTTCTTAAAATCATTATAAAAATGGATATTGAAATGAGCAAGAAACATGTGTAATTTAGTAAAAGTTACAACGTTTATAATTTTTGACATTTACATTTCGTATGTCAGTGGAAGTCATGAGAAAAAAAATGGGATATTTTACATACTTTTGTGGACGAATGGAGATCATAATACGTTTATGTTCTTAGAGGAAAAGAAAAGAAGCTTTATTCAGAATCACTACCTGTTTCGAAATTGTTTCATAACAAATTCAACCTCTTATTTTCCGTCCTTGAAAGAATACGACGCGTTGTTGTTTAATGCAGTCACCCTTCATGCTGAACCGACGATGCTCCTGCCAGATAAGCGTTCTCTAAATCAAAAATATGTACTTGTCTCTATCGAATCTGCAGCGAACTATCCAATAAATGCCAAATACAACATTTTTTTAAATTGAACATGGACATATAAACTAAACTCCGATATAAATTTTCAGTACATTCTTATAACGCACAAAGACGTTGGATTCCATATAACAAAATGAAAAAAACTAATTTCGATATTGTAAAAAAATTGCAGGATAAAAGATTTGCTGCAGCGTGGATTGTATCAGACTGTGATATGATAAACAAATATGAATCTTATGTAACAGATTTAAGAAATGAATTGCGTAAATACAAACATGCTTTGAATATTTTTGGTGAACGTGGCAATATGAAATGTCCCAACGATGATTTTGACCCATGTTATGAGTTAATAGAAAATAAATATTTTTTCTATTTGGCTTTCGAGGATTCCATGGCCGAAGATTACGTCACTGATCAACTGCTGATAGCCTTAAAACCTTTGTAGTGTCTGTAGTTTTCGGTGGAGCTTATTATACCAGGTATGGAACAAAATAAATGACCAAATAAATAATAAACTAATTTCCACTAAAATGTACATTAATAGCTAATTGTTATGATACAATTATGCACGTAATTTGAAATTGTGAAGTTGTATAAATGTGATCATAGAAAACAAGCAGTAACTATTAAAATATTTGCTCTAACTGACAAATGCTCATATTTTCAGATTTATGCCTGATGGAATTTACTTAGACGCCTTGGAATTGGGACCAACGAAACTGGCAAAGGAAATGAACGATCTTATAAACATCCGACCTTCTTACTATGATATGTTCAAATGGCACAATTATTATAGTTATTACGACCCTCTCGCATTTCCGGAAACCAATGGTGTCTGTGAATTGTGTGCTTTACTCAATAATGATCAACGACGGCAGGAAAGAAAAATGTACAAAAATATTGTAAAATGGTTTAATAACCGTAAGGATTGGAACTTTGGCCAGAAAAATGAACTCTTGACAAAAAATCTCACAATATATGGAAACAATAACATTTCAATAAATAACACGTCATCAACAGAGAAAAAAATGAGGAAAATATTAAACCAACTCGAAGCACCACAAACCAAGAAAATGTCGATGTTATAACATATGATGACATTTATGAAGTCGATAATTAAATAACACACAATTATAAATCGACGGTGTTTAACTTTGATGAAGATAATGAAAAATCATTTACCATAAAGAATGAAGACAATTATTATGGAGAAATAATAACACTGACCAAAACACGACGAAGAACACATCATAAACATAAAAGTAAGAAAAAAGTCCCATCGAAGTAAAAATAGAAGATACTTTAAATCTTGTTACATGTTTAGATACAATCATTTCGAATATGAGAAGAAAAATATCATGGTTTTAATTGCTGTAAAATGTAATAACTGTTGATACGACAATACAGAATATTTAAACAAACACTGTTGCGCAATTTGTGCATGATGAACGCCTTTAACTTTTATCAATTAGTATGTCATAGTATTGTTTTCAGAAACTATGAATCGTAAAAATTACATTTGACTCCACTTAATTCTTATTCAAAAAGCCTCCATAGTGCGCTGGCTGGTTTACACCGACGCCAACAGGGCACGCACGTCATAAAAAGGAAAATAATAATTTTGACAACTTCGTACTGCTACGGCTGATAAAATTATTGTAAATATTCATAATTGCTAACCTCATGAGGAATATGTGTAGTGATTCAGACCCCGACTGTATTATTTCTATGATCCCATAAATGCTCACTTTACATTATAATGTATTATAATGTAAACTGAGCTTCTTATATCGCATTTAAATTAGGCTCTATACATTCTGTATTAGGATAATGAACAGATTAGTTTTCTGTACCTAATATTGGTGGCAAATTGTTATTATTTAAATATTCTAGAATGTTATTATGAACTATTATTTAATATTCGAGTGTAGTATCCTGAAATATTATTTAATATTTCTTAATACGAGTAAATATACTCTAATTTGTAAATCAAATAGAGAAAACTAACCTGAAAATTACATTAAAAAACCTCACTTGCATTTTTCATACGACACTTAGGGCATACTTATTTGGGCCTGAAACATATTAGTACATTTTATGTACATTGGGTGTTTTCTGCTTTACCCATTGTACTTTGCGAAGTCTTAGGAGGTTAACGTTATAATGGAGCAATAAACATGTTTGACGTAATTCCACTTATGCCATTCTTCCATGAGGGGTGCGACGTGTTAATAATAATGAAACAATAGAAAGAATAGAATGATTACCAATGTGTTTACTTTCTGTGTTATACTTGTAAATGCAATCCAGCTCTTCGAACGATCAGAAAATCATTCTGCAAATATGCTCGGATTTTTTTATTATTGTGTTATAGAGGATTGTAACAATATCACTTTGAAATACTTACGTAGCATTTTATTGACGTAATAATATTAAATCACTGTTATTCAGATTAGAGAACAGTCGCGCATTTCATACATTAGCTATAATTTTATCATTTAAAAATGTGTTTTATAAATGAAAAACAACTGTTACACAGTCTTGTAACAGTTACAACATTCGTGATATTTAAAATCTTAATTCTGTTCGTAAGTGAAAGTTGTGAAATCAGAGAAGGAATTTACTATATATTGCTGTGGACAAACTCAAAACACACGCCGTTCACCTATTTCAAAACAGGGCACGAATATTTTAAGGAAAAAAAATGTTTCTTCCGAAACTGTTTCATAGAATCAAATACAATTTCTAATCTAAGTGATGTACCAAACTACGACGCTGTTTTATTTAATGCGATGACATTGAAAACAAATCCTCTCCAAAAGTTGCCACATAAACGTGCTGAAAATCAAAAATACATACTTGTCAGTACAAAATCTTCCGCTACCTACCCAATCACAGACAGATACAATAATTTCTTTAACTGGACGTGGACGTATAAGTTAGATTCCGATATAAACTTTGCCTATATTGCAATAAGGAACAAACGTGATAAAGCAATTATTGGACCTAAAAAGGAAATGGTTTGGATGGACAAAGACAAAATGAGTAGAACAAGTAAACACATTAAAAAAAGATTGAAAAACAAGTGTAAAGCTGCAGCGTGGATCGTATCGAATTGTAATGCTGTGGACCAATATGAAAGTTATATAAAAAAATTAAAGAAAGAATTGCATAAACACAAACACGTAGTGGACATTTTCGGACCGTGTGGAAATAAAAACTGTACTCATAACAAGTTACATAACTGTTATGACTTATTGGAATCAAAATATTATTTTTATTTGGCATTCGAGAATTCAATAGTGGAAGACTACGTCACTAACCAACTCTTAACGGCTTTGTATCACTATACAGTACCGGTGGTTTTTGGCGGTGCTAATTATTCCAGGTGAGTTAAATATGTTGTACCCTTTTTGTTTATCGTAATGTGTTCAATGGTCTTCCAGCATCATCGGTAGCAGTGAGCTCCTTATAAAAGAATTCGTCAAGGGAAGTACTGTACAACCTTATCTATTTCTACCGGCAAGCAATAATGTGACCATGACTGCATTCCGTTTGAAGGGTAAGGGTGCTGGTAAATTACAGACACATGGAACGTGTCAACTAATGTCTCAGGACAACAGGCGCAGTGGTAGTATCCCTTGGTGACAGACGTGGCGCTTGTCATAAAAAAAACCCGCCTCTATCTAAAAGAGCCCAAGATATTCTCAAATGAGAAGCACGCTTAAAGCTGGTTGGAAAGCATTTTATGAGAAAGTACAACAGTTCCCAAAAACAACAACATTAGCATTTGTAAACGTATCGCCAACCGTTATTTTATTCAACAATAAGACAGTCACGATATTAGTTACGGATTTTAAAGCAGTAATGCAACTTACACTCCTTACCTCCGAGACGGGGTAATCTACCATCCACGCTTGCATCTGTGCAATGCTAATTAATCTCTCTCGTAACTCGATCTGAATAGAGTTAACCTACCATATAAATTTACGTTATGGAAACGTTACGGTATACGGTCGTTGTATCATAGGAGTGAAAGAGATAGTTGTTCACTAGACAGTACTTTACTATGACCAAGGAACTGGGATTTTGCTTCGTCGGACAAAACAGTCAGGCGTTTTGTAAGTAACTTGGATTTGCATTGTCGGATAAAATTGTTAGGCGTCGGGTTTGCTCATAATTAAGTGAAAATGTTGTGATGTAGATTAACTTACTATATGCCTCACTTAATCACTTTCTTCGTGAAAACAAAACAAATCACGAATTTTAACATAGAACTAAAAAAGTTAGTGTACCAAAGCGAGCTTATCTCATAAAGGGATTTCTTCCTAGCTGGGAGAAACCAAGATAAATTTATTATCTACATACTATTACATGTAAAATATATCATTATAATAACTATAAATAAATATTTTGTAAGCTCTGAAATGAGGAGTCTGAATAATCCCGAGACTTCAAAAGGGCCTCACTTAGGATCAGGCGGAGTAAGAGGAACACCGGAGGGAGAGAAACTTGAAGTCTTAACTCATAACCTAAAGATTTTAGGACTATAGTTTCTCAGTCGATAAAACAGACAAACAAATTAGTTTAAACGGCCTTAAAGAGATTTCGCTACGATGCTCTAAAACCAAAGAGCGTAAAAATAATTTTTACAGTTGTGAAATCTTGAGAACACGAGGTATACATTACATTTATAAGAAATACGATGACTATTCCTCGTGCCCTATTATTTGGGGAAAGAGAAACTTTGTGTTGACATAGCATTTGCATGTTTTCGGCAAATATATCTTAAGTACTGAATTTAGGGTAATGATTGCTGAAACATGTAAAGCAGATAAACAAAGGCAAGTTTAGTGTACTTCAAAATTCTTACAAGACTTGGTCGGTTCTTCCTAGAGCTCAAAACATTTAACTTAAAATAAAGTATGAGTACTCATATGATTATAATTTTTATCGTACTTCAGATTTATGCCGGCTGGAATGTACTTGGATGGTCTAGAATTGGGTCCAAAGAAACTTGGCAAAGAAATGCACAAAATTATCAGCGACCGAAAATCTTATTATAATATGTTCAAGTGGCATAAGCATTATAGTTTTCACAACCCTCTTCATAGCTCCGATACCAATAGTGTATGTCAGTTGTGTGCGTTATTAAATAATGATCGCGAAAGACTTACAATCACAGTGTACAAGAATATAGTGAAGTGGTTTAATGATAGAAAGGATTGGGACCTTTGGAATACTAGAACAACTAACGTTCAAGGAGAACGTAAAAGAAGGAAGTCAACTCGGAAGAATGCACCCAACAAGCATGTTGTAAACAGTGGTTCCTATAAGAATAAAAATGACAGATACAGTGATATTCTTCGTAAGAAGATTAGCATTAGTAAGAAAGATATTAGTAAAAAGGATAAGCGTGATCGTGATATACTTTTGACAATGTTAGATGACAAAAACGATTACTCCGATGATGGCAGTGAAATAATTTCAATAGACGAGAATAATTTACATATAAATGATTTTGTTACGGTAAGTGAATGAAAAACTTTAGTTTTTTGGAACATTTTGTACTAATGCAAAATATTATTGAATACCTGATATTTTGAAATGGTTTTAACAATTGATAGGTTCTAGTGTTACTTTGGAGAAATCCATGTTAATAAAAATGGAAATAAATTAATTTACTACTCCGCGAACCCAGTGAAGGTTAAATCGTGCAAAATAGCTGCGCTTGTGTTGAATATTAACGGCATGAAAAAAAAACAACTTTTGCGGATGACTATTAATGAAATCGTAAAGGACAAACAATATACACAGATCACTGTAATAATATTTCTATTTCTAACTGTCTCCGTGGCCGATGGTGATCTGTCGTGCAGAGGTTCCGGGTTTCATTCCCGGGCCGAGAGAAATATTTTTAGCCTACATTTATTTATCTCTAGTTTGGGTGTAGTTTATGGTTGTCTATGTGTGTGTCCATGGCACCCGCGATATTAGGGTGTGCGTTGTTACGTTATTATATATTTTAAGTTTTTTTTACAGGAAATTTTTAAGAATGAAACATACGACTATAACCAAGAAACAGAATAAGCGTTAACTTTAACAACAAAACTGCCAAGTCTAAATTATGAAAAAGCAATACGGAAACAACTAGAAATATTATATTTAAAAGGGTTACACATCTTTCTGTTATAGAACCACATGAAAAGGTTAATTAGCACAGTCGAAGAAAGAAACTTTCCATTTAGTTCCATCCTCACCATTCTTCCTTCGATTTACAATGAAGTTCGAAACACTCCACCCTTGTGTCATTGACAAACCACCCATTAGCACGAAGCGGTTTGCTCTATCCTGATGAGTACGGCTAAGGAATGGAACACACTCCCGGCATCGCTAATTACGAAAGCTACAATTTAAGGCTATTTAAGGCTAGAGTGAAAAGGCATTTGTTAGACAAACGCTCACCATCGTCCTTATGGTCGCTAAACATCAGATAAGATTGTGAAAATGCATTCGTATATTTCACATAAAAAAGCTGGTGCGGGAAATGTAAAGTGAATACTACTATGGAAATCATATCACGTGACCCCTCCGTCACTGGTACATATAAAATCAACGTTCGAAGTGACAATTATGAGTGATAATTATCGTAATAATTATCAGTGATAATTTAAGTAATAATTATCAGTGATAATTTAAGTAATAATTAATAATTATAAGTAATAATTATCAGTGATAATTATTACTTCGATAAGTATACAGATAATTTTGAAATTAATTGGAACAACGAATGTTACCGCTAACAAAGTCGTGCTATATATTTAATAAACAAACATCTTGTATACAGATAGGAAATGAAACTATTTTTCCGGATTTAAATCGCGTATATTTGTTTTTTCAAACAAACCGACGTTTCGAATAAATTAAATCCGGGAAAATAGTTTCATTTCCTATGTGTAACAATCGCGAAAACCTAAGAACTCGATATCTTGTATACAGGTTTGTTTATTTAGTTTTCTCACTGTTTAATTTATAATTAAAGTGACAAAACCATGAATCCGCGTGTACAATTATCAGATATATATCGAGTAATTATCAAAGCAAATAAATATCTTCACACTTTCGAGCACTGCATAAACCGCACAATATTACAACACACAATTGTATTATTTATACTGTATTCAAGAAGTCATTCTTATTGTTCTAAGGAATAAATTACGAATTCAATAATGTAATTGGAGAATGCGAAGCCTTCGAAGAATTCTTGACTTCTCCATAATCGTGCTGAACTATGGCTTAGAATAAACCCATGCCTAGCAGTGGAACGTATGCATGTATATCATTGTCACTATAATTACAACGAAGATAAGAAGACATATCACGTTTCGAACATTTGATAAAAAAAATTCCGTACATAGAATTTTGTTTTTTTTTTTAAATAAATTGAACGGTGTTCCCTTAAATTAAGATACGATATTCATCATCATCATCATCAATATTCACAGCCTGATTTCACCCACTGCTGGGTATAGACCTCCCTAAGTTTGTGCCATCCACTATGGTCCTGTGCCAGCCGCATCCATTGACGCCCCGCGATGTGTACTATGATTATTAAGGTACTATGCTACTTATAAGACTTTAAACCTTATTATATAATTGACTCTTTCGATAAGCCACATAAAAACACAGGTTGTTTTTTCACATTTGATTGGTTCAATTCCTGGGTCAGGCAAAGAATTTTCAAAAATAATTAAAAATATTTTAGTAATAGTAGAGCTCCTTGTGAAAGAGTTCGTTCAGGGAAGTACTGCCTCTTTACTTATTTCTACCAAGCACTAATGTCAGCATTACTGTGTTCCGGTTTGGAAGCGTAAGGGTTTTGGTGAAATTACTGGCATGTAGGACTAGTCAAGTTATATCTCAAGGTGATGGGCGCAGTGGCAGTGCCCCTTAGATCTATGCGATTTAAAGCTCTGAGTGGCACTGCAACTGTTACGGACAGGCGTGCTTACTATCAGGCGCATGACTTGGTTCGTCCCGTCACTTGATATTATAAAAAATGCCGTATTTCTTTTAAAATTAAAATAATTTCTCCAAGAAGTAAAAAACCCTGTCTGCCGTGGCCGAACGTTTACCTTATTACCGAACGATTACCGTCCTGGACTGCCACGCAAAGGTCCCAGGGGGTCTACTCTCGATCTCCGTCCGAAACAATTACTGCCAAATAAGCAATACTTGACCAAATGAAAAGACGCGTGATGCGAATGAAGCTTCATATATGATACTTGTCTTTTAATTTTGTCGAATATTACTTATTTGACAGTAATTGTTTCGGACGGATGTCGGACGGAGATCGAGAGTAGCCCCCCAGGTTCGAGTCCCGAGTCGAGAGAAATATTTGTATGGCCTACATTTATTTCTCTCGTGAATTTGGGTATAATGTATGGTTGCCTGTGTGTGTCCATGGCATCCGCGGTACAGGGTTTCCCTATTAGTATTTTCCGTCGTATAGCCGCGAGATACTTGAAAGCTTTCCATAAACATGTGCATATCATCCATATACTGTAGTTTTAAAGACAATACATCCGAAACACACTTTTCAAAGTCGAAGTCAAAGTCAAAGTCAAAGAATCGTTTATTCAGTAAAATAAATTTACAAATAAATTTAAATAAAAATTACGTTTTAAAATAAAACGTCATTTTTTAAGTTGCTCGTTCACTGTGCTGACTCTCCCGTGAAGAACGAACAAGAAATTCTAGCTACGAATTGCTCTCTTCAAATAAATGCTATGGAATACCCTTTGAGTTTTGTGTAGAATTTAGAGCTATATCATATATCCATACATCTTTGTCTAACACGTAGTCTTCAATTTTGTAATATGACTTTTTATATTGTTATATAATTTTTATATAATTAAAATGCTTTTCTTAAAATAATTTTAATACAGCGTCTAGTTATATGTAAAAACACATTTTCCACAAAAAATCTTCAAATTATGTACCATTTGTAAAAAATTCACCATCTTTCAGCATATAAAATTCTTATTAGTTTATAGCTTTTTTGTTATTGAGCTTCACGTGCAGAAAGATAGTGATTTTCCTATCATAAGATCATGGCTATATAAATTAGACTTTTTGTGGAAAATGCTACTTATGCAGTTTTACCTTTAAACAGACGATATGCCCTGGAATCTTATTGTAAAAACGTGTACAGTTTTGACGATTTGTTTTATTTTGCTTTGTTTTGGATTTAGTTCTAAGGTTTATATCATAGATATCTTCTTTCTTAGTGAAATTACGATGATACTAGTTTCCTTATACTTATCTCTTAGAGAAACCCTATAACCAGCCTAAACGGTACACAGAACGAATCGCTCGTTTTTGCAACACAAATAATATATAAAATATTGTTTCAACGCCTTATAAAGGGAATTAATGCCCTTTTTCGTGATTTACAACATTCGGGGACTAGTCACAAGTACTTAAAACTTAAATTTTAAATGTGGAAAAAAAGAATATCGAAAACTCGACAATTTCTTTTTGTTTTTTATTTCGTCCATAATCGATCGTTCGGAAATTGATTAAATTAAAATAATCAAATAAATATTAGACAACACACATGCGTAGCTCTGATCCCAAAGTAACTAAAGCACTTGTGATATGGAAATCAGAAACAACGACTGTACCACAAACACGTAGGTACCCGAAACAATGTAGAAAAGTTAGTTTTCTACATTGACCCGGCTACATCGAACCCGGGACCTCTGCGATGGCGACACCATGAAAACCGCTGTGCAAGCCACCCGATCACGAAGGTAGCCATATTTTTAAGGTAGTGATTATTTTTTTCTTCGATATCAATTGAAATACGCTTTTTAAAATTTTCAACATGAAGTACCACAAATTATTTAGTTTTGCTACTTTCTTCCCCCCATCCGCCATCCTCCTCCCCTCCGTAGTTTCAAAGAAGTATTTTTCTCATTAATGAAAAGAAAGCACGGTTCTAGTCGAAGATTGGAAATAGATTGATAATAGAAGAAAAATAAAATGAAGACGTGGTTCTATCTGAGTCTTATAATTAGGAAATTGTACAGCGAAGAGAACATTTTCAGTTCTTATAGCAAGTGCAATAGGGTTCAATTGAAATAAAAACTGTAAACGTTAGACGTGCTCCTGTATCACTGCTTCATTACTTACGATTATAGCGAATAACACTTTTTATGAAGACACCTAGAAACTACATGTTTAGTAGGGAACTGACCGTTTTGTATCGTTGTTTTAACAATGGTCTTTCTCTTTATTTAAATAATAAGCTTATTATTATTGAAATAAGATACACGAAATAAAAAATTATTAAATACCTTAAATTAAAAATAATTCTGGATTTTAGTAAATAATCAGCATAAAAAAAGAGTTGTCGTTGAAATCCCACACCTATATAATGAACGCAATGAAAACCATTTGGATTGACCTCCCAACAGTACAAAATTTACTATATGTAAGTGTAAGTCTCAATGGTCATTTTCGAAGGTCATTGTCAAAGAACCAACTAAAAATGATCCATTTCTTATTCAACTTTTGCATACATACTGCGCAAGTCTAAAGATCAAGATAAAATGGATCTTTTACGGAAGAAATAGTAAGAGATAGAAATATGACAAATGTGTAAGTGTAAAAGAGTTGGAGTAAGAATGCGCGAGCGTCCCTGTAGATGCGAGTGAGATGAAACATATGCTTCTAACTATAGAGAAAAAGAGATGTAGTTAGATTGTTAAGCTTCGAAGTTCAAAATATGGTCATTGAATTTTGAAGGATTATACTTTTGGTGTCTACTTTGATAATGTATCGAGAAGACACGTCCGATTACCACATGCCAGGATGCCAGACTCATGATACTTTTAAAAGAATTTGAACTCAAATGCACCGCGTAACGTTCTAATTTAATTTGGGACTTGTATGTCACTTTTACGAACATTCACTATTTAGAAAAATGTAAAATTATTATTCATCGACAGAATTGAAACGGAGTGCTTAGGATGATTTGTTCTTGCGTTACTTATTCGACATTTTATTTAATTTTGCTAGTGATATAAAAAACACTGAATTAGGCGGTATAGTTTCAACGTTTTAAAATTTTGTTACAAAGGCGTTTTTATTATACACCCTGGTAGTACCTACAAACTTACTACTTAAGTACCATTTTTTAATCTCGCGAACCACAGCTGTAGCTTAAATTTGATCAGCAAAGTCGTGAAGGTTTTGGTCTCAACAAACTACAAGCTGTTATACTGTTTTAAAGACCTTTAAGTCGTCTTTTCGTATCAACATTCCGGTAGCACATTCCGATTTCAAACCTATTTCTTTTATTATCATTACACTTCACATCAACGAGATTAAATATGATTGCATTTACAAAAAGTCGTATTTTATTAATTATGAAACTGAAATTATATAATTCGTCGCTCCCTTTTTGAAAAGATATACTTAACAGATTTATTTTCACACGGACTCTGGACTAGGAAACCATAAACAGTATTTACGTGACATTGTAATGTATACTTTATGCTATTTTAATTGAAATTATATTCCAACGCTCTGAGACGTAGAGAAATAAATATAATGAAAAATAAATTCACAACTGTATCTTCTATGGTCACAACTCACGGAAAGCTCACGTCGATCTAATTTTATTAATTAAGTAAGAAAATTTCATAAGTAATTTTTTAAATCTCCTTGCTACATGCTGACTAAGTCATGTACCGTACAAAATTTTCTTATAAGACTCTTGGAGCATTGTAATTTATACCTTATTGCAATTGAAATAGCGTTAATTGTCACATTGATAAATTTTATGTTCTCTGCCTACCCGTCCGCCGGTTTGCGTGTACTTACGTACGGTTGTTGTGTCTTGTCGTGGATGTATCCCACACAAGACACACGTTTGCGCGCAATATTTACGCACAAACTTTGAAAGCTCCGTCGTCGCTGAGCTGAACGCACCACCGCACACCGCGCACCGTTACGAATTTGTGGTCTAAGGCATCTAAGCCGTTTTTTCAAATACATTTACAGACAGGGCTGACCATTGCAACATTCAAAATGGCGGACTCACTAAATCGACTTTTTTGCGTTTAGAATCGGCTACCGGTTATTGGCAATTTATGAAGACAAATTTAAAAATAACTACATTATGGTGACGCTGACGACTTATGCCCCGCGGCCGGCTGTTATCAAAAATACTCCCTCTAATATTATTACAATGGTATATACATAGATAGCGGTAACGTTTCGTCAGATGTAACGTCTGTTTATTTATTTGTATATCATAAAAAACCTTGAGCTCCTAAGTCAACACGACCTCTGTCTGTAAATGGCAAAAGTAGCTGCTGAATAACGCGTGAGTATTTTTAACCGCCGTCAAAAAAGGAGGAGGTTCTCAATTCGGCTGTATGTTCTTTTTTTGTATGTATGTTACGCGATAACTCCGGTATTTGTGAACTGATTTTCATGATTTTTTTTGTTGGAAAGGGGATACTTCCATAGCGGTCCCATTTCATTTAGAAGAAAATCGTCCACCTCTAATGGTGGCTGTTCACGCATGAAGATTCATTTTTATAAATAGCAATTATTTTAATGGTTGATTTTGTTATTTCTCCAATTCAAGACGTTTTTCTCTCAATATACTTTGAGTAGTGAGAACCGATTTTTATTATCTCCAGTGTCAAGTCCTGTATATTGGCGAACTAGGGGATATTTCAATAAAACTTAGCAAATAGACGTAATTCCACGTACTTTTGAGGTCGGTTTTTTAGTACTCTGTATTGATGTTCAGAGGTGAACGTCGCTAGGTTTATTTTGTATCGGTGATTAATAATGGCATGTATGCAAAAAACTCTAAACGGTCACCTTTTTTAATGATTGATCCTATTTCTCTGAGACATAAAATAAATTAAATCGGTAGATATTTTAGTCTGAGTTACGCAAAAAATGTTTGATTTGTATAAATTATCTTTGATAGTTCTATGTTAAGCCTCAAACGTAATACAAATGAGCATTAAAAACAAAATTTAGACAATTATCTTTAAAACTAAGTAAATGTTGATTATATTTGTATAGATAGTAATATTTGACCTGAAAACATGTTCAATTCACTTTTACACAAAAATTATTTTTATGTTTATATTTTTAAGTTCACACTAACACTAGCTTAAGTACTCTCTCACATATTATGGATCATGTTGTCTGAGAATAAATTATTATTATCATAATAACAAGGAGGGCAGAAATGTATACAATATTAAATGCAAATCACCTATTTTTTATGTCCTTCAATAATAATTCACAATTGTAATAAGCTTTGGAAATGGTCGTGGCTGACGGAACAATAGTTTCATTCCCAATGTTTAACATTCGCGGAAACCCAAAAACTCAATATGTAACACGCTTGATATTCCTCTTTAATACAGTAAATGTGACGGACGTAACAACACATAGCCTATTCAATTTAAGTAGGTGTCACAGATAGCCCTCAATGCAGAGCGTACCTCCATGGTAGAAAGAAAGCGCGCGCACATCTACTACAATACTCGAACGTGGCCAACTACGGGGTCACGAAATTTTCATTACACACTGGACGATCGATGCTGAGATTCTGTCTCGAGTTCGAGTCTGTCTTTTTTGAAGACGGAGTAAAGTGTTGCCCGCTTACGAGCAGCTAGTGATTGCAGTCGATAAATATTCTATCGACTGAATATTGGTCACGCTTATGGAATAAATAGCTGCACTTGTTTCATTTGAATCATCCTCGACCCATTATTAATCCAATTACTGAGGACAAGTTCATTTGAATAGTAAATTTTTGTAAGTTCATACATACGTACACTGTATTTAGAACTCTGTTTATGAAAGATACAAAAAGGAGAAAATATTTTAAAGTTTTACATTAGCTATTCTTATTATAATGTATGTGAATAAAAATCTCGATTCTAGTAGGCCATCTGTCAAAACAAAAATAAAGAAGACAATAAAGCAATTAGTAATCGTAACATTCAGAATTCAATAATTTTTGGAAAAAATTTATCTTCTTTAATAAAACTATCGACAACAACTACAAACTATTTAAAATTTTAAATATTTTGTAGTTTAATCTGTGCCTACCCCGGTAGGAGATAGGCATGTTGTATGTATGCATTGTATGTATAATAAATATTTTTTTAAGAATATGTAAAAAAATCACTAGCCACGATGCTTGTAATTGCCGTGAATTTAATTAAATTAAATTGCTTCCCAACACCTAGTTATTCTAAAAAGAACACTTACTCTTCTTTTCACAGCTGTGGCTCTTATGTTTAGTTATTACCGACAAATGGGAGACATTAAAATCACGCGCAGGTTTCGAAGTGGAAGGATTGCAACTATTAAAAATCATGCTCCTTTAATACCAGCCATATTTCCTTACCGATATAATTGATTTGGATTATTGAAATGAAACACCTTGTTTGTTTATGGAATGTTTGTTTATTTTTAATATAACTAGATAATGACGACAGTAACAATTTCATATATACTGATTTTTTCTTTTTAAATAAAAAGCCGACATTTTGTTGTGGCTTCAATCAACTCAATCAGCTTTTTTAGCAAAACAATAATTAGTACGTGGCTATATGACGACATGATACTAGTGACGTCACAAACAAGTATTGCTGTTTTCTTCTACCACCTAATTTCAAATGTCTGTTAGTTCAATGGAATAGTATTTCCACGTATTACTAATATTATCCATTTTTAGTACTAATAAAAATTTATTAACCGACTTTAAAAAGGAGGAGGTTCTCAATCCGACTGTATTTCTTTTTTCTTTGTATGTGTATTAAGCGATAACTTCGGCATTTATGAATCGATTTTTATTATTCTTTTTTTTAAAAGAGGGTATTTCATTAGCGGTCCCATTTAAATTTGTAGAAAATATTTTACCTCTAAGGGTGGCAAATTAAGGGATGAATAATTTTTATATAATTAATAAGTACTCTGTAGTGAGATTATTTGCCTGCGTATTTTGGTGAATTACGTTACAGTCGCGTGTGTACATTTAAGTGATATATGTATACAACATAATTACAACATCTTTGTAAGTAAGTAACTTAATTATAAAACGCTATTCCGAATCGCTACAGTCAGGTAAATCAGAATCTTCTGCCAAACTCTCGTCGAATTTGGTTTTCTTCATAACGTCAACAATATTATCCATTATTTCATCTAGTTTCATATCAGTCTTTAAAGTCACCCTTTCTTCTACAGCTACATGTTCGTCACAACTTTGTAAGTACTCCTTGTCGACTGTGCTTACAATATCTTGAAACGATTGCAAAAAATGTTGGAAATCTTTCTGTCTTGTTACATTTTTCTGTATGAGCATATATACCCCCGTATGAGCAGGCGACAAATCACTTACGCTATTAGGCAGTCGTAATATTTCGACCCCAAATGTCTTCGCAATATTATCGATTTTATATAATTTATCGATATTGTTTGTAAATTTTTCAACTAACGTGTAAAGTTCAATTTTAGACATGTTTTCTTCGTACGGGACATTGTAAAAGTCAAGCCAGTCTTTCATTTCAACTTTCAAACTGTTCAATGTTGGTTTTTCCAGCAATTCCTTGTTTACGTGTTTCTTGTTTCTTAAAACAATTACATTTCCAGGTTTTACAGAACGGAATAGTTTCAATTGCAGCCATTTTTCGAAATTTGTTACATCATAATCATCGTAATAAGTCGTAAATTGGATTGATTGATCTGTAACAGCATAAATAACATGCTTTGAAATCACACCTTTGTGTATATAGTCCTTTAATTCAACAACGGCATCACTGTCGAATACTTCACAGGTCGAAGTCAGTATCAATTCATCAACGAAATAAATTCGCCGTAATTCTTCCCGGTATTTAATTATGTTTTTCAAATAGAAATATCTTTCAAAAGTAACTGATGGCCTTTCTATTACAACTAATAAGTCGTTAGTTTTGTATATCTTTCGCCACATATAACCTAACTTCACCAATGCCTTTCTGAAACTTCTTATGTCCATGTGTTCGGGAATCCGACCTTGTATTGCGTTGAACAACTCGTACGTAGTAGGTAATTTTGATTTGAAATAAAAATTTATAAGTTGGTTTTGAATATCGCAACGATTTACAGTAGCCACGTAAAAATTTGTCTCTTTACCTTCTTTTATTTTCTGCAAATAACTTGGATGCAAACCAGTAAAATATTGCGCTCGTTTCAATGGATCACTCGGATTAGATAAATCGGTGCGTTTGTTACTATAATGTTTTTCTGACTCACATTTTTCCAAAACCCTCGAAATTAGCTGTAAAGTTTCTATTTGAAGAGGATCATTCGTTCTGGATTTACTCGTGCTTGGACGCGCCATTTCGTCGTCCATCGACTGTTTTGACGCCATCTTGGTTTCACTGCGCAAATTAACACAAACATTAAATATTTATAGATACTGATGATAATAATGTGGAGATCCGAGAAGTGAAGTCCGTTTGAAAAAAAACTGCACGTACATTTAAACGTACATTTTACTCAAAAAGCGGATAGCAACTGATCTTTGCGAACGATGTAGTGACGCGGTGGGCCTGAGAACGAAAGAGACAGATACATGTTTTGTCTCGTATGGCGGCAACTGTTCAGAGCGAGGCA
This sequence comes from Hyposmocoma kahamanoa, assembly GCF_003589595.1. Lineage (NCBI taxonomy): Eukaryota > Metazoa > Arthropoda > Insecta > Lepidoptera > Cosmopterigidae > Hyposmocoma > Hyposmocoma kahamanoa. The sequence goes on from NW_020653485.1 coordinate 25,274, forward strand.
GTCGCGTTGCGCATGCCACGGATACTCTAAAATTATGAAGAAATTGTTCACCAAATTAGTGTGCGATATTTCAATCTAGATAAATAAAGATATTGCGTATAATGCGATCTTCCCTCTGAGAATGTGTGACTGTGTGATTGCGTGTAATTACATTTATATAGAAAAAATAGTTAGTAAAAGTAGTAGTTAAAAAGTAGTCGTATTTATATAGCATAAGTAGCACTTTTACACATGATTGGGGCGATGTTCATGAATATGAACAAAAGTATGAAAATAAAATTAAGCGGTCGTTCGATATAAAATACTATTACTTATTTAAATGCGTTTTGGCAGTATTAAAATAGGAATACTAAAAATTAACTCAATACCTATCAATCCCGTATATTATTTACACACTCTAATCTAGCGGTCTGTTTATGTCGCACTACGAACCGCCGGCCGTCGCACGGAACGGCAACAGCGCATTGTGGCCAAACAGCTGACGATGCCGAATCCCCCTCCCGTCCCGTGTATTCTGCCACTCCTCAACCCGCAGTCCTAGTCAATGGGCGTAAAATGTATTGAGCCGACGACGGCGTTCTATTTAGCATTTAAAATAGTTTCCGTCGTTTTAAATTTGTACTGTAAAATTATATCTTGTGTTAAAATGAGTGACGTAGAAAAAGAAGAAAATTTAAAGGTAATTATTTTATATTCGTAATTTTGCATTGACTTACAAATAAATGGACGACGGGTCTAATACAAAAACCACGAAAAAAATGTCCCAAGTCAACCTATTCGAAATTTAAATTGTAATGTCATCGCAGTATCGCGCTGTCAGTAGAACAAATGAAGACTAAAGCGGAGTGTCGCGCTCTGTATACGATTTTAGCGCCTTACAAGTGCGGACACTTTTTAGCGCGGACCCGACGTCCATATAATTGTAAGTCAATGTAATTTTGTAACAAAATTAACAATAATATTAAATCACACCTTGCGTTACAAAAACAAATATTCGCTTATTATTTCCGATTAAGTAGTTACTTGTTGTTTTTAACTGACTTTAAAAAAAGAGGAGGTTCTAAATTCGATCTCATTTTATGTAGATATGTTACGATTACTTCGGCATTTGTGAACCGATTTTGATGATTCTTTTTTGTTGAACCCTCTTTTGTCACATTTACATGTGAAGAAAATATTCGACCTCCAAGAGTGACAAACTAGGGATGAGTCCGGTAACGCGCACTTTCTTGAAACCGATTGTTAATTTTGTACATAGTTTTAAAAATAAAAACTCCAATGTAGTAATTTAAACATATTTATTCGTTATCACTTCGTAGAAACGTCTAAATTTACAATTTCTGTTCACTAATTATTTTTACCAATTACTTAATTTAATAATCTACTTTTATATTCGACTTCTTTCGGACGAGCAGCACACAAGAATGTTCGCCACAGCATAATAAATAAATAAATATATAAATTTTAAGCCGTGGGTGAGAGGAAAATAGAAAACAACTTGTATTTCATTTGCTTGAACACTATTACAGTACTCTAAGTTCATATTTACTGAAAACAAATGTACAAACCATCTTTCATCACAAACATCTTTTTTTACGATTGCAGAGTTCCCGCAGTAAAAGTTGCTTGGTTTTATATATTGAACAAGCCTTCAAACAACTGTCAGCTAATAAATTAAAATCTCAAACTTACTGTATTTCAGTTTCAGTTTGAATCAGCTAGAAAACGAGACGTAGAACAATTTGTTTCTGTTGTAATGAACATAATAAAATCAGTCGAAAAAGAATCTATAAAATATTCACTAGGGAAGATAAGAAACCGAACTCCCATGGTTGCTGCTAGGTTTTACACAAATATCAATATACCGTTAACAACTATTATGAAATATCTACATCTGCTTTCTTACAAAGATTGGTTAAGAATAGCAAAGTCCAAGAATTCGACTATTACGTATGAGACATGTAAAGAATAGAAAATTTTGCAGACTTCACTATATTGAAAAACGTCACATCTCTACTGTAGCTAGACTGATACACCACTTTAACAAAAATATCCCTTACACTGACAGTATAATGTACCCTCTAAGAAGAGCTGGATTTATATGGAAACAATTACCAGGAACAAAAAAAGCGATTATAATAGAGAAGACAGAGCAGTTTCAACAGAGAACTGATATTTGCAAAACATGATAGAATGGAGGAAAAACAATTTACCGATTCTTTATGTAGAATTCATAAATTTGGCAGATATAAGTGAGAAAAGACAATATATGGCTGTCGTAGTATCGACTCTATTAGGTTTGGTACACACAACGTTTTTCCAACCACATTTTCTATTTAGTATGCGTTGGCTAAAGGAGTGGGTCGCAATTTTAGTATTAGACATAAGGAATCCTCATGTTGTTGTCCTTGGGGTAAATGCAGACCACAAAATGGAATACAAGAAAGATGATACAGAGCTAAACATGTCAAGTCCAAAAAAGGAAATAGTTGAGTGGCTTGAGTTCAATGATATATCTCATACTCCTAATGATCACAGAGCAGAATTATACAGGCTTGTACAGAAATTTAGAAAAAATAGCAAACTAAACATGTTTGGTCATCATGTGGTTGAGCAACCCAGGGGTGTTATGAACTTAACTATGATATACGCAGCTTTAAAGTTAATATTTGTAAGTACAGAAGATAATAGTAGAAAAAAAAGCAACCCGCAAGAAGTAAAAAAATTTTTAGAGGAATTTACATTAGAAGAATGGATGTATAGAGATGCTATAATAAGAAAGTGTGCAGAGAAAATCTATCACGACGATATAGAAATGGAAATTGTGATGGATAAACTTATGGAACTGGGAAAATGTGGATGTATTTCCGGAAAGGAAACGGACCGTTTAGACAATTTTACTCCTTTGCTAGGAAGGAATAAATATTGCGACATGGTTATCTTTGATTAAAGTTAATTTTCTGTACTACTGCGCTGGTTTCATTTTGTTTTATGAGTATAATTTCGTATAATAACGGCTTAGCGGTAAACAAAGCTGAACATTACCAAAATTTACAAACCATACAGTTGCGCAACGAAAGTATAGTATGTTCCAATCCATTTTGAACAAAAATTCTAAAGCAATCACTCAATAAACCGAATGAGTAACACTGTCACGTATATTTCGAAGATTTCGGCTTGATATCTCATCACGTTTTCCAAAAATATTCATTTGAATAGAATCAAAAAATCGTAAAATCGTATTTGAGAAATGGTAGTCCAAAAGTGAGGTTATTTTTCGACTATACAACTATGACTTGTCTATGATTGCATTGTGTTGTACGAAAAAAAAAAACATTCGGTGCAATCAATTAACTTTTTTGTAATCGTTAGTAAATCGAATATTATATAACGAGTATCTAAACATAATGATTTGAAGGAGGATTTAAAATTAAAATTTCGGAAATTTTAAATATGCTTATATAGGTTATGCAACGAAAACCACTAGTACGACTCAATTAAACAAATCGATTCATTCAATTAATTAATCGATTTATTTAGCATTGCAATTGGCCATCACTTAACCGTCTATGGTCAGGTCAGTGGATTGTTTGTTTACATTTTGTTTAAAATGGATTGAAACGAAGTTTACTTGCGCAGAGTAACGAAGGAATACTTAAGGGGGGTCGGGAGGCGCCGGCAGCAGTGAGCGAACGCGCTTAGTTTGCGCGCCGAGTGTTAAGGGTTGACGTGATTTTAAATATTTTTGAATACGTTAAGTAAGTTCTACATAAATAGTTGTACGGTTGTAATTCGACAACGAAATACAACAGGGATTTAAAATTTCATAAATTTCCCCGTGACGCGAGGTAAGTTTTTCCTATAACCTTGTAACACGTATTTTTTAAAAGATTATAGGTGTTATAATAGGTTGGTTATAATTTATTATAGTGTGCGCACGAACGTATGAGCGTATCCATGACATTTAAGAACTGGCAAATCATATGGCCCTAAAGCTTCTATATCTCGTCCTGTCCTCCGCGACCCTAGCGGGGCTGCACCGCTTTCAATGATGCAGTGGCGGCGGGGCCGCGGGGAAAGAGACGTGTCGGTGTGTAGTTGCCCCTCGTCTTATCCTCCGCGGCCGAACGTGGGCGGTTGGCCCGTGGTGGGCGCTCCAAGGAACTCTCTTTATGTGTTGCGGCGGAGCCTGCCATCAGATCCGCCGCGGAGGCTGGGGGAGCAGCCACTAAACTTCACAGTTGAGTGGATGCTGTCCTGGCCCCACATGTTATAATAGTAAGTTATTGCCATGTCGTGAAGATGTCAAAAAATACAAACTATATAAATACATTCCTTGTCAAATAAGGTAAGTGGTCAACATTAATTAAGAATTATATGTAGAGAAGATGACTTCTTCTTATTCAATAATTGAATAGAAGTTTTTATCTCTTAGCCATGACATCAGCTGACGTTTAAATAGAATATTATTATTTATCATTTTTATATCAGAGGGTAAGAGCATGTTCACATGACGAGCGTTCAACCCCCGATTCGCTAATGCGCACTCAGAGCCGCGCTATTGCCGTTCACACGAGCGCACGTTTTCGACGTGGTGAGACGTGTTTTGAGACGAAGTTGAGAAACGTCCTTGGAATATGGTAAGTTATGGAGTGACTTTCACTTTGGACAATAAAATAGGGTGGACCCAATATTTCCGTCTCCTGCTGCATTGCTATCTCCGATATAAAATCCACAAACACATAGCTGTTTCCACGTCCAGACTTTTCAAACTTTCACTGAGACAGTGTGAAAATCGCCCGCCATGTGTACACTATTCAATAATCTCAGTATAGAGGACTAAAAAAACCGACCTTAATAGTACGACCTTAATTACGTCTATTAGCCAAGTTTTATTTAAATATCCCCTAGTTCGCCACTATGTAGGACATGACACAGGAGATAATAAAAATCGGTTCTCACTTACTCAAAGTATATTGAGAGAAAAACGCCTTGAAATGGAGAATAGCAAAATCAACCATTGAAATAATTGCTCCTTACAATAAAATTTAGGCGCTATTTATAAAAATCAATTTTCACGCGTGAACAGCCACCCTTAGAGGTGGATGATTTTCTTCAAAATGAAATAGGACAATTGTGGAGGTACCCTCTTTCCAACACAAGAAGAATCATGAAAATCGGTTCACAAATACCGGAGTTATCGCGTAACATACAAAAAAAACATACAGTTGAATTGAGAACCTCCTCCTTTTTGAAGTCAGTTAAAAACTTAACTCGCGTTGAACGCTCGTCATGTGAAAATGCTGTAATGCATTATATATCCTCACACACATGGCCCCGCACTGTTTCTGGTAGTAACTTACTTTGGTGTAACTATTACAATATTGAGATACTGAGAGTCGTATTCTAGAACTCTACTCAATGCTCAAGTCAGGATTGCAATTGAAACACAAGCACTGGAAATACGACCATAATGGCAGGGACTTGAGTATGATTTCGAGTGTTTTAAACCATACTCAAATCCTGACTTGAGCATTGAGTAGAGTTCTAGAATACGACCCTAAGTATCAATGTGTGCGTAATCGTTTCAAAGAATCACACACGGTGAAACACCATTCCGCGACGTTAGTGCTACGTGTGACTCCGTACAAGGCAAGGCGATGCTAAAGCCGTATTATCGTTTGTCTGAACTACGTAAGGTTTAAAATGGCATGTCGCATTCAACAGATGTTATCCTTACATCTTCCGAGTTCCCTAAGGTTTTTAATTAACCCTTGAATCAGTATCGGTTGACCGGGTTCTATCCTCAGGACAGTTTTCAATTTCCATCTGATCAATTAAATGTTAACTGAGGCTAGGTTTAATTAGTCAGTTCGTTTGTTTAGTTTTAACGTTTTTCTAGCAATGGACGATTTTGTCATGTGATAATTGTAATTACGATACGTTATGTTACTATACATATGCGAAATTTTCAGAATTAATTTGAAAATAGGAAATTGTCTTGTCTGTAACGTGAATAACAATACAAAATAGTAGCAGTGGAGCTCCATGAAAGAGTTCGTCCAGAGAAGTACTGCCAGAACACAGTAATGTTAGCATTACTGTGTTAGCATTACAGTATAAATTCAAAAAACACTTTTCTTTATTAATGCTTTGATCGTAAGTTCTTGAAAGTGCAATTTTCGCTTCTTTATTTCAAAAATAAAGATAACTAAGTGTAAAACTCCAATAATGATGAAAACACTTTTGAATTACTGAACACTGAAATTATTAGACAATTTTATTGTTGCACAAAGGTTTATAATAAAAAATACTTGTACGGCGCGTACGACGCGAGGCGAGGAAGTACCTACGGCCAGCGCCGACAGAAGTCGAGGGCAGGCAAAATTTTACTCGCTTTGAGTTAGGGTTATTAAGGCATTATATAAGTTATATTTCTCAAATATCAAACCGAAATAAACGCTAACAAAATCAACCAAGTAAGTAATTATTATTTATATTATTAAACTAAATTAATTTTTTTGAAAGTTTACGAAATAATGAAATGAGTGAAACAAATTATTCCTTTTTTCATAAGTTTTAAAATCAAATTATTTCAAAATTATGAATTATAACTAGAATTGAAATTAATAAATGGAATTTTTTTAGTAATTTTTTGTATTTGCATTAATCAGGCTTGAATATTCGGTTATTTTACACTATTTGATTATAAGATTAAATATAAATATTGTATATTAAGGTTACTTTTTTATTGTTTTTACGTTTAGATTTACATTTGTTTTACTCGTATTAGATTAAGTTTTAATTAAATAAATTTATCCTATTTTAAGTTATAATGAAGTTTACCATAAGAGGTACTTGATTTTGTAAATCGATTAATAAACGCTCATTTGGCCACGCTCCTGTCGAATGTACTATTTGTTACAACACTACAAGTTACATTATTCGTCGTGGTCGGGTAGTGTCTGTAACTTGTAAGTTAATCTATCGGTAACAATTAGGTCTGTCGTTAACTACATTGAGGTCAGGTTTAATTACGTTACGTCGCCAACTTCAGGTATCCACGGAAAGTCGGAAAAACTTAGAAAAACGACGCAGACTTAAAATGAGAATGAATTTTCTAAGAAGTTAGGATATTCTCTTTACTTTATCCAGTTTAGATTAGTGGGGTTCATGTTACCTTTAGAAGTTGCTTATAAAGCTGCCGTCAACTAACTAAAACGCGGCTAGCAAAATAATTTTTTGAGATGTCATAAAAAACCATAACCCAGTTTTTGAATAACTAAATTGTGTAATGATATTACAGCTATGCATCGTTAGAGTAAATTCCGATAAGTTACTAACTAATTTGAACTGTTTTTAAACGAGAATCTTTTGCTATTCAAAACGCATATTTGACCATTTGTCACCTAGCCGCGTTTTTGTTAGTGGACGAAAGGTAAAACAACCGTTAAAAAAAGGGTAATTTTGTATTAACTCAAAAAAATCTTACGGGTTGCACCCCATTTATCAACTTGTTTTATTACTGCGCACACTTAGAATTTTGACAATACGCACGTGATTGAGTTGAGCGCGCGTGTAAAGACGTTGGAGGTAAAGAGAAAGACCGCAATCGCGCACTCCAAAACGCGCCAGTATCACGCGGTCTGTCTTGCGCTATTAGAATTTACACGGGCGCTCTTTCCGTCGTAACAAAACCAAACACGACGTATCGCGCGCGAAAAACGTTAGCTTAAAAAATTTCGACAGGTAATCGCGCACGATTGAGCGTGTAGACTTTCCTGCGCGCTGTCCTGAACGCTGCTGACCACGCTATAGAGTGAGTAAAGGAGGCTAATGAATCATTTAATCGAATCTTTGGCCCAATGGTTGACATTGTGGGCGCTACTTTGGGATGTCCCGGGTGTAGTTCCCGGTAGGACTGAAATGATAGGACAGGACAGGTGTGTAGCTTACCATCAGGCGCACGACTTGTTGGTCCCGTCACTTCATATTACGATAAATAGAAAATAAGTTTAATAAAAATTCGTCCGAAAATAAAGCGTTAAGAGGGTTCACTATAATAAAATTAAAAATATGAAGCAATGACACACACACACCAATGTACACTAATTAAATACCTGATCTCAAACCAAGAAATTCTATGGCAGAACGCCCAGAGCAGAACCAATTTAGAAAAGTTCATTTCCCAATTTGGTCCTACCGGGAACCGAACCCGTTCAACACCCACAGTGCAAACCGTTAGCATCATAGCAAGGTCAAAAATTTGTACTACGAATACCAGAGCAAATAGAGCAATGGAATTCACACCAGGGCACTTACCCTGAACTCCTCATTGGGCTAATCTAAATTCACGGACCGCGCGTTTACATAGACAAACAAAAGAATAAATTGATCAATTTTGTGCTGAAATAGCCCTGACTCAACAAAGATGCGATTAGATAATCTTATATAGCGTTTACGTCATAGCACACATGGTGGACATAAAGTAGTATCGTGAAATCATCCCGTGAAATGGCTTTTCGTTTGCATAATAACTGACTGCCCATGTAGCCGAACGGTTACCATGCTTGTCTGCCACGCAGAGATCCCGAGTTCGAATCCCGAGAGAAGAAATATTTGTATGACTTACATTTATTTATCTCGTGAGTTTGTTGGTGCAACTTGTGGTCTATGTGTCTCCATGGTACTTGCGACACAGGGTTTCTCTAGTGCGGGGCTATGAGTGATTACGATAAACGTTATAACATAACCATACCAAGCAAAAAAACCAAGCAAAGTAACACAGCGGCTTGTGCGCAACCGCCTATAATAATCAAAGGTCGGCGTCATGCAACGCAAGTACAGCATTGTACTGCATAACAGTATAGTTCCTTGTAAAAGAGAGCGCCCAGGGAAGTACTGCTACCTTACTCATTTCTGCCGCCAAGCAGTAATGTGAACATAACTACGTTCCGGTTTGGAAGAGTTACCAATACCCACTGGTCTAATAATAACAGGCACATGCGATCTGTCAACTTACGTCTCAGGGTTATGGGTGCAGTGGCAATGCCCTTAAGATCTTTGCGATTGAAAGCTCGAAGTGGCACTACATCTAACTGTTATGGATAGGCGTGTCGCTTACCAACAGTACATTTGGTATTATAAAAAAAGACTAGATATTGTATCAAAATTAGTGGTGCCACAGACGCGCAACTGCGGTGCTTCTACACGGTAAAAACAGATTACTTAGAAAAAGACAAAATTCTTTTTATGAAGACAAATTTATTAAATCCAACAAAACGATCCTCTCCCTACGCTAGAGAAGAATTACTTGATAATAGTAAAAAAACGTCTCAAAAGTGTATTTTAGTTACAAGACAGAAATATTTAATCCAAGAGAGAATTAATTTACTTCAAGTCACAAAGCCACTCTAGATTCAACAAAATATTAATTTGTTATTAGAAATGTCTGATTTTGATTTGAAGAAAAAAAAGAATGAAAAATTGAGCGGTACTTAATTATTTGACTGAAGATTTATGTTTTCTAATATCAAAAAGGGTAAATTTACAGGGTTATGGACCCAACAGTATGTCTCACAAGCGTGAAAAGCACACAGTTCAGTGCCAAACCTTAGAGTCGTATTCTAGAACTCTACTCAATGCTCAAGTCAGGATTTGAGTATTGTTTTAAAGCACTCGAAATCATACTCAAGTCCCTGCCATTAGGGTCGTATTTTCAGTGCAATCCTGACGTGAGCATTGAGTAGAGTTCTTGAAAAAGTAGCAGAAACAGAACGGAATCTTCTCAAATACTTGATATAACCAATCAGTGCCGTATAAATGCTACAGCGGCAGAAAGTACTAGAAAATCCCTTTTTTTTATGAATCATATTTTGCAGTTGGCCGCTGATGGCCTTTACTGCGCCACCAAAGAAAAAGGGCGAGCTGAAGGCTCATAACCCCCTAGAAAATCACAAATACACGAGATGACTTTATACTATTGAAGTTAACAAAACGATAGCGCGTTTCAGAGTACAACTAATGCCATCTAGCAGTGGCGTGATGGAACTAATTGCATGTTAAAGTTGTGCTTGTTACAAGTGTAGTTTGATTTCATGCTGTAACCAAATTTCTTAAGTTATGACTATAAATAACAAACTAGAGATACTACGTATTGTTTCTTTGGATAAATGACTGTTTATGATTACAAGCTCAAGTGAAAGTAATCGTTACCGCATGCGCCTTCGGCGACATGCCACGACAACATTGACTATGAAAACGCAACGAAATGTTGCTTTAAGAA
>NW_020653486.1:0-11399 GCF_003589595.1 Hyposmocoma kahamanoa
CTAGCACCCCCGCTTTTATTAATGTCCTGTAGTCTTTCTATGTGCTAACAATAAAGAATTTTCTATCTATCCATCTATCTAACTTGAGACAGCATATTACTTAATGAAGCACTAAAGTTTATGAGCCTTTTGTGAAATTGAGCGTGTGGATCATTACGTGCCGAAATGGAGAGCTGTGTTACATGAAGCAATAGTATTTTGTTATTGTGAAGACTCTTAGCAGCCTAGTCAAGGTTGTAGAGCGGCAATGTTTCATTATTTCCGTGTTTTCCGGAACAGAAGCACGCAGTAATATGCCATTATTGTCCTGTTTGCAGTTTCATAAGCGAGCGTATTTGCTAAAACACGTCGTACTGAAATATTTTAATAAATGCTATTTCGTGCCATCTTACACTCGTACTTTACAATAATTCTAATGAATCTTCATATTTCAAATAAAAAGAAGTGAAATAAGAATAAAGAACAAGAAATATGAGAATAGGAATAAGGCGGATGAAATTTCATTATTATTTCTCATGAATTAAGGTTTTTAACAGGCTTCAAAAACGGAGGGGTATTTTTTGTGTGTTTTAGTGTACGGCATTTGTGAACCGATTTCGATTCTTCTTTTGTTGTTGATTCATTCTTTCTTTGTTGGAAAGAGAGTACCTCAGTATTGGTCCCATTTAAATTTGAAGAAAAGATTCCACCTCTAAGGGTGCAAGCTATGAGATGAGTCCGGTTTCGGCCACGTTCAATAAAACATGGCAAATAGATGGAATTCCACGAGCTTTTGATTGTTGCCTTGCTTTCTTTGATAAAGACATTTCATGTAATAATAATAATAATAATACCACACCAATGACCCGGTCTCAAACTAGACGCGCACACTTTAGCCCCGAGATAGTACCATGAAAACACAAATAGACAACCACAAATTACACCCAAACTCACAAGAGAAATAAATGTAGTAGGGAATGGAACCCGGGACCTCTACATGGCAGTCCAGCATGGTAACCGTTGGGATGTAGTCCGCAAACGCTCTTAGGATGTTAACAAGCTCCTATAATTGGAGTGCACTATTGTAAAGAGAATATTGAGAATGGTTTTCAATACATTGCGGTCACTGTTTAAAAATAATAATAAGGATTATTATGCTTCTAAAATTGAAAATTACGAAAGATACACAAAATTTTCCACACATCAGTACAAATAACTTTTACAAAGAACACTCCTCCGAGCAAACCTACTCAGCCGAAGTATGGAACTTTGGAACTTATTTCTTTTCCCGTGAGTTCAGAAGGGTTAGTAAAAGTTGTTGGTATTGATGTGTGGTATCACCTCTGTTACGTCTTGCATACATTTATGGGTTCCACATGTACACAATGCAAAAAAATAATAAAATCCCCTCATAAATATTCCCTATGCCGCACACAAGTTTCGACAAGTCAAAGACCGTTATTTTTTTTGGTTTTTTATGCTGAAACTTTAATGCTTTTCGAACTGGTTGGTATAGTCTTTATTGGAAAATATTATAGTCATATTTTTATTTGCCACGTTCACAATCTTTAGTTGCAAACGTTGCTCTAATTCCAAAGTAAGTAGCTAAAGCGCTTGTGTTATGGAAATCGGAAACAACGACGGTACCACAAACACCCAGAACCGGTCAATGTAGACAACTTGCTTTTTTATATTGTTTCGGAACTGAGAGTTTGTGATACCAATTTTGTATTTGATCTTGTCTAACATTTCTTTGTATTATTTTATTTATATAGAATACCGCGGTTTTGAACTAAACACAAAGCGACGAGTAGAGCAAGCGATAACTTTATCGTGATTAAAGTACCCATCTTCTTCATTCTATTGTTATTCAAATTTGTTGTATTCTACAATACTGCGTTTTTGAATAAAGGCAGCGATATTTGATAAAATGATTTTAAAGTAATGCTGCTCACAGAAAAATACAAACTATTCATGACTAAACCTTTTTGCACTACAGGAAACACGAAATACATTTACAACGATGAATACACGAAAACATAAAGATAATAAAAGAATCTTTCGACCTGTGAAAATCCCACATTTACGTGAAGCCCAGTGAAAAGCCAAAAGCTCGGTCTTTTTCAGCCTTCGAGTAGGTTTTTTTGCTGTACCTTTTAGTAAGAATAAACAATTAGCTTTTATATACAATATTTTGTGTGGGTTTAAGGGATTACTTTGAAATAAGGTTGGCAAAAAAGTTGATTTTGCAAAGCTTTACACACAGCTGTTATAGTGACAAGAATAAGAGGGCTTGATGTGAATGATCTCTTTGCCTTTCTTTATTCGAAGGCTAATATATTTGGGATGGTCTTTCACTATGTTTGATGAACACCTGGGGGCCTACCGTAACCTTTCGAAAAACAATCTTATTTCAACGTAAGCATTGACATAAGCTTATTATAATATTACTCGTATTCGTACCAGGCCAAACCTTTGAACTAAGTAAGTAAGTACAAATACAGAAACACAAACAAATACAGTTCAATTACAGATAACAGATAACTAATGTATTATTTATTGCTGAAGTGATGGAAAAAGATTGTCAATTCTAAGGGATGAATCCGGTTTCGTGCACTTTCCGTTAACCGATTTCAATAAAACTTGGCAAGTAGATGTAATTCCACGCACCTTTGAGGTCGGTTTTTTTGGCCGGAGTTATCGCGTAACATACATACAAAAAGAAAAAAAAGAATACAGTCCAATTGAGAACCTCCTCCTTTTTTGAAGTCGGTTAAAAATTACTTTTTTATGATATCAAGTGCCGGAACGAAATTTGCACGCCTGGCAGTAAACAATATGCCTATCCATAATGCAGGCTCCACACGCTTGGCAAACTATGGCAAGGGCGCGCAAGCACAAGCGGTTGGTGTGTCTGTATTGGCTATGCGACTTTGCATGTGTTTGTCGCCGATCCGTTGAAGTGTCGGTGTTTGTGCTAGTTAGTATTGTTTTAAACCTTTGCCTTTTCCTTAGTGAAAACAATTTAAAAATAACTGTTATAATCTAGGAGTGATAGTTTTCCGTGGTTATTTTGGAAAATGGGTGATTGTGTGACACTATTTTATTATTTCTGGAGTGCTGGAGTGAATAGAATACAGAACCGGAAGTAGTTTTACATAACATTTTGTCTTTAAATGATGCTTGGCAACCCTATAGAATAAGCTTACGCATACGGTAATCCCATTAATATTTCAATGTGTTTGTTTGTATGTCTGTAATTCATTGTGCCTTAATGCCAGATTACTTTGCCTTCTTCCTATGTTATTATTTCGAGTTGAACCCCTTGGGACCATACCGAAATCTTATCTATTAATAATAATATAATAATAGTTTCTTTGTTCACAAGAAGATTTGAATAGAAATAAACAAAGTAACATATATTGCACATAAATATGTAAGTAGTAGTTGTACAAATCGATTGTTGAACTCTGATTATATAAATTAGGCCTGTATCTTGGATATCAGTGTCTGGCCACCTTATTTGAGCTATTAACTGCATTAGTGGCCGAACGGTTACCATACTGGACTGCCACGCAGATGTCCCGGGTTCGATAGCCAGGGTTAATACAGGGTTTCCCTAGTGCAGGGCTACGAGTGTGTGCGTTATCCCTTTTTTGAGTGTTAACAAATAAATTAATGAGAGTATAAAATGTTCTCTTTTGTAATAAGTTTCAATAAACCGACTTCAAGAAAGAAGGAGGTTCTCTACTCGACTGTAAGTTTTTTTTGGATATATGGTTAAGGCATTTGTGAACCGATTTTGATGATTCGTTTTTGTTGGAAAGAAGGCATCGCAGTATTGGTCCCATTTAATTTTGAAGAAAGTATTCTACTCCTAATGGTGACTATTCACGCTCGAAGACCTTTTTTATAAATAGCGCCTACATTTTATAAGGAGCAATTATTTTAATGGTTGATTTTGCTATGCTCCAATTGAAGGCGTTTTTCTCTCAATACACTTTAAGAAGTGAGCACCGATTTTTATTATCTCCTGTGTTAAGTTTCGTATAGTGGCGAACTAGGAGATGAATCCGGTTTTGCGCACTTTTCAATAAAACTTGGCAAATAGGTAGATGTAATTCCACGAACTTTTGATGAATTCCAAAATAAAAGAGATTTGTGAACGTCAGAATATTTCACCACCACGAAATTAAAATTTTTTTTGAGAATTGACTCCACTACTTTGTTATGATTATTAAACAAAGATCGAACACTTTATATTCACTTTGATCCAGCTGAATTCAAACCAACGTCTCTTAGCAAGCCGTGCCAGACGTTATGTCAACTAAGCCACGGAACGAACCAACGAACCCCACGAATTTTTCCATGTGTTTGTTGCAGATCTTTGTTTAGGTAGCGCCATCTGTGACAAGATCTATGAAAGTTTTTCTTCATTCAACGTGCTACCTTTACACCTCCATGTTCTCTATTGTTCTTTAAATAATTAAAAAAGAAATGACAATACAGAACAGTAATGTATTACAGAATACATCAAGCAGCCTTGTTGCTAAATAACAATTTCTTCCGCATGCAACCAAAGAACCTTCGACAGATTTTTAATAGCAGTACGGCTCCTTGTGCAAGAGTTCGTCCAGGAAAGTACTGCCAAATTACCTATTTCTGCCACCAAGCAGTAATGTGAACATTGCTGCGTTCCAGTTTCGAAGGGTAAGAGTGCTGGTGCAATTACAGGGACTTGTTAACGTATGTCTTTGGGTATCGGCAGTGGTAGTGCCCCTCAGATCTTTGTAATTTAAAGCTCTGAGTGGCACTGCAACAGTTAGAGACAGGCGTGTCGTTTATCATTAGGCCCACGACTTGTTCGTCCCGTCACTTAGTATTATAAAAAAAACAGTCTTGTAATAGAAATTACACGTACTTCTTCTTAACATATTGGTGCTTCTACTATTTTGACTGAATTGTATGTTGCCACCTTGACTTCGCTGTCCGTGACTGCGTAGTTATCTTCCTTGGTACAGGTATCAGGGTACAAGGGGCACAACAGCAAGTGCTGCGTGGACTATGTTGATGCATTGTAGTCACATCCCCATTTACACAAGGACTTCTACATAGACCACCACAAATGGTAACCTGGTGGTGGTTGCTCTTTCGGGATTCTGAGGGACACTGGGTCATCACAGCTGAATTACTTATAAAGTTTAAAAAGTTATATCCGCCACTACGATGAGGCCGTGACCTGGTATGAATTAATTTACCAAATTGGTCGTACAGGGAATCCATACCAGGATCTTCTTATCCAGCGCCCACAGTGCGAACCTTGATATTATAAAGTTTTTACATTAAATTTGTTTTTATAACGTTGGATTATTTTGTACAGAAATGAACAAATTTTTGACAATCTAATCTGAACTAAATTTCTTGCCAATATTTCTAGACAATGGTACATTTGTGTAATTACGAAACTTTATAATTTAACCTGTCAACGATTCTCGTTATTATTTTCTATATCGGATTTACTGAATGTCATCAAGATTAAATCGAGTTTATTATTATTTCTATAAAACTAATATTAGATATAACTGCTATCTGAGTGAATTTTGGTGGTGGGTGTTTGTTTCGCTACCGCGCAGAGTTATCACTATTTAGATATTTTGTATTTGTTTGAGATAACTTTCGTGTTTTTTTTATTTTCCTTCAAACATTTATTTTAATTTGTTCGTTCTTTTTTATTCCGCTTTTTACCATTTAAGGATCTTTTATCTTCTGTTTTAAAATTGACAATCGGTATCGGTTTTTATTGTGTAAATTATTATTATTATTCTGTTTTCTTTTCTACTTTCGCGCTCCTCATAAATAGCTTAATTAATGGTCTGTGCTAATTTTATTTAATAAATAAATTATCTGTTACTCAAACGTGAGCCCGTAGGTCCTGCTAGGGAGGTTCTGACTGAAATAAGTTTGCACAGCATATACTTAGCTCAGAATCCTCGCCATACATAGGGCGCACTATAAGTTTCCGGAACTAGCCACTTACATAAACAATATTTAAATATTAATTACAACATTTGAAAATGGAACTCTTTGGCTGTAGAATACAGTTTGTTTCATCTGACTGTCACTTGTTTTTACATTGTGGCGTCATTTTAGAAATTGGTTGTCTATATCACCATGGATTTAACTCGTGAAAATTTTCTTAGTATGATTTTCTACGACTTTAAGCGTGATTTAACAGTTCAGCGGAGCTTCGCTCGGCTTCAAACTGCTTTTGACGATAAAGCGCCATGCAAGACAACTATTTACAGCTGATTTACAGAATTCAAACACGATCGTGTCAATCTCAGTGTCAAATTTCGTGATGGTCGCTCGTCCACTGCTGTGAATAACAAAAACATCGATGCTGTGCGCCGTATGATCAAAACAGGCAGGCATGTGATATACTATGAAATTCGGGCATCTTTAGGTATAGGCATGAGTCAAATACAATTAATACTACACAAATATTTGGGTGTGAAAAAGCAGTGCCCTCGGTGGATCCCACACAATTTGATTGAGGCTCAAAAAACGGATTGCGTCACTTGGTGCAATACCATGCTTACCAGATTCAACGAAGGGGCGTCAAATTTGGTGTGGGGTATAGTAATAGGTGACGAAACATGGATTTATAGTTACGATCACAAAAGAAAGCAGCAATCAAGCGTATGTGTCTTTCGAGATGAGCCGAAACCAACCAAAGTGGCGCGCGTGCAAAGTGCCTCTAAGCGGATGATTGCTTCCTTTTTTAAATAAAACTGAACACATGGCTACTGTTGCTTTAAAGAATCGTTGTACCGTGAATAGTGATTGGTACACGACAATTTGTTTGCCGGAAGTTATTGATAAACTCCGTAAAAATAACCGTAACGCCCTATTATCTTGCACAACGACAATGTCAGTTCTCACACGGCCAGACAGACAAATGAATTTTTGAAGGTGAACAACGTTGACCTTATGTGCCATCCCGCTTACAGTCCCTACCTGGCATCTTGTGACTTTTATTTGTTTCCAAAATTAAGAACCAGTTACGCGGTCAACGATTTTCATCACCTGAAGAAGCTGTCGAAGAGTATGAACAATATGTTTTAGAGATTGTCACGGAGGAGTGGCATAAATGTTTTCAAAGTTGGTTCATTCGTATGAAAAAGTGTATTAACGCTAACGAAGTACACCTGTTACCATAGATATAGTTTTGAGTTTATGTTAGATAATATTTATGTTATATTTTTCATTTGTATGTTTTTTTTTGTGTGTGACAAATAAATGGAATTGGAATTTGATAGAATGATCTATAAAAAATATTTCAATTTTTAGGCATCGGGTATGTTTGCGGTAGCTTCCAAGCAATCATGCGTGAAAAGATTGTCTCGCTGTGGTGAGTCGCATGAGGCTCCGTACAAACAGCATTCTAAATGCTACAGCGGGAAGGTATGATTGTCCTATCCTGAAATATTAAATATTTCTTATAATAAATATTTATTTATTTCTCATACATTATTTCTTACTGCACAGAATATTATTTACATCTTCATATGACATATGTATATACCTATTAATGAAGTAATTAAATTAGTTTACACTTAGGCTGTTTTATTTATCTATGTATTCGTTTTATACATCTAGTGTAAATATTTTTGTATATACCAAGTCTCACGCACATGTTATGCATGTATTTGTTTTGTTTGTGCTCGAGTCCGTGCTTCACTCATATCGGGCTTGCTGAAAATTAGCGCTGCAGGCTGAAATCTATCAGCCTGTAGCTAATAGCTGAGCAAATCCCGTTTTCGTGCGCCTCGACACGCATTTATTATTACATTTTTAATTTTTAATTTTTTTCATTTATTTTGTTTTAATCATTATAATTATGTTTTAACTTTTGTTGTAAGTACTGTATATTAGTTTAAAGTTTATAATATTGCCTTTAACAGACAGTTAAAGGCAATTGCTTCTAAAAAAACATGACTGTGTTACAGTACAAAATTATTGTAATAACCACAAACAAATCGATGCACATTTTCTAGTACAGACGACGGCACATCAAGTTACACATTGACGCATTTTGTGCCGTTACACTGGAGTCAATATTCGAACCAAAGGGTACAGCTTGGTGTGCAGTTGACTGTACTGTGTCAAATAATAACAATAATGTGCTAAACAACCACATCGATTACCTGTTCTCAAACTAAAAAAATGCCCTGTACTTTGAGTGCCAGTATAATGGAATGCATTCTTGGGACTACCCAGAACACCTAGACCCAAACCAAAATCTCGTAGGTTTTCGATTGCTGCAGGTGTTTACAACTATTTTTCTGGATTTTCAGGCTATTTTTAAAATAGTAACAACCACTCGGGGCCATATCACTAACGTCATAAACAATAACATTTGTTCTATGAATTTTTACAAAACATAATAAACTTGTTGTACAACACTTTTTAGATCTGTTTTTGGCAGAATAATTACAAACGTGCAAGCGTCCTCCGCAACAACTCCCACGCCCGTGCTGTGCCTTTATTATATATATTATTACCATTTAGAGCTATCTATTTATATCTCTTTATTATTATGTGAAAGTAAAATCTGGTGAATAATTAAAAGTCATGGAACAAAAGTTGCTGTTTGTGATGTTAGTAACATAGTCCTCAAACGCGATATTGTAGCGATGCAGTTGCTAATCGTCTACCGTACACACACGCGCGATTTCAAACAGCGATGTAAATGCGATGCTGTCGCGCGTTTGTATCATAACTACATAATATAACATAACTGGTTGATAACTAGAACATCTCAGTCAGCCGTGACTATCGGACCTGTAAGGATTGAAAAACATATACATGTTCATTGCCCAAATTGGTCCTACCATTCTCTTTATGATGGTTTCCTACGGCCCGTGATTTCAAACGCGTCGATTGAACGAGCGAGCTTGCGCCACGGTCGAGCTCGGGCGATTTCGGAAAAGGTCGCCACGAGCGAGCACGGGCGCGCCCTCTTCCCACGGCGCGTTGACGTGAGCTCGCGTGGCGTGTCCCGCGAAATAACGGACCGTGGGAAGCCGCCTTTATACTGCATCCGTTAGAAAACCGATGTCATCCATTTTCGTAACTAATAATCAAACTTATATAATACAAATGTTATATTCCTCATATTAACCACAGTTTGGCTGATATATCACAATTTAAACAATGTCTCTGGTCATAGGATAATCTGGAAAAACTATTAAAGAAAAGTTATATATACTTTTATAGACGTTGACGACACAGCCATTTGTCATTGTCGTGAAAATTTTAAATATAAAAATTCACGTTCACATGCAATTCATTTTTATTTCGGAAACTGAGTACTCCATACACTCAAACTCACATGAGAAATAAATGCAGGCCATACAAATATTTATCTCGACCCGGGAATCGAACCTGGGACCTCTGCGTGGCAGATGGTATGGTAATCGTTCGGCCACGGAGGCAGGCCAATGATGAATGAATGAATGAACGCCACTGCTATATTATAGCCTGGTACCTTTTATACCTACCAGGAGCTGACTAGAGATGTCGCTTTAATAATTGTATTTTTTTTTTAAGTTTTTATTGAATGTCACGACAACGATTGACCACCATGATATTCAATTATTTTTGTATTCGGTATCCGGCTGGATTCGAACCAACGTCTTCCAGCAATCCGTGCCAGTTTTGTAGTAAGTTCATTTCCCAAACATTTCTCATTCACTAACACATAATAATAATGATAACGCACACACTCATAGCCCCGCACTAGGGAAACCCTGCATCGCGGGTGCCATGGACACACACATAGATAACCACAAGTAATACATCCAAACCCAT
Source organism: Hyposmocoma kahamanoa (assembly GCF_003589595.1). NCBI lineage: Eukaryota > Metazoa > Arthropoda > Insecta > Lepidoptera > Cosmopterigidae > Hyposmocoma > Hyposmocoma kahamanoa. The sequence goes on from NW_020653486.1 coordinate 9,853, forward strand.
GAGATAAATCAATCTACGCCATAAAAATATTTCTCCCGGGACGCGAATCGCATTAAAAAGCAAAAACAATCAAAGACAATATAAAATGCTCATAAAATTTACAACAAACTAAGTCAGTAACATCAAACTGTTAACGCTCTGCGTAAGCGCAACAATTTGTTCACGTAACTAACGATCGAAGCGTTGCTTTAAGTATTGTTATAGATGAAAAAGCTGTATGATATTGTAAAGGTTTCTGATAGGTTTTGATATTAAAATTGTTTCTATCATTTTGCTACTTTCAATTTTTGAATGAGGCATTCCTTTGTGTAATTACTAAAGTATTAGTGAGCGAGGAAATAAAGGGCAAATTATGAATGGAATAATGACTAGTTGATTAACAATTGTTATTTACAGTATTAGTCAGACATATCAATAAGATTATGGATTTTATGCCGACTACAAAGAACACAAAGGAAAATCCCATGTCTTTACGATGTGAATAACGTAAAGAGAAAATAAATATCGCGGAACTAATGTCGAATTTACGTCATGGCTCACTTTTTTTTCTACATCAACTTTACTCTCGCTCATGACATCGCTTCATCTCGTGATTTCTTCGTGCAAGTTGATTAAGGTGATGTGAAAAAAGTTGGCAAACGTACGGATTCATGGAGTGTAACAATTGTGAAATAATAAAAACTTTTAGGGTGCGTACAGATCTGGCGAATGCGCTGCAAATGCGCCTATTTGCGAAAGGCTAGCGAGCTGCACACGTGCATTACATTGTACGATCGTGCCGTTCGCGGGCCGCTCGTGCTACCATATTAATATGTATTTAATTGCACGCGTGCAGCGCGCATATCGTACATTCAGCGCGTTGGCGGCGCTTTCGCCAGATTTGTACGCATCCTAATATTACTAGCTGAAGCCCGCAACTTTGTCTGCATATAGGCGTAGGCGTAGACGTAGGCGTTCACTATGAGGAAAAAGGAACCTAAGCACGTGCTCCGAGAGGTGAAAATAACGTTGCCAGCCGTGTGCAGTCGTACGGAGCCGAATGCTCATAAATGGAAGACTTGTACGAATGCTTGTGCCGACGTCGGTACAGTCAGCGACAGACACTTATCGCGTAACCTTGAGCGAGTGACGGAACCCTTCCCACGGCCTCTGCTTCAGAGGCAGTACGTCAAACCATTAGGCTACCACGGCTGATCGGACAAACATAAAGAAAAAGTTCTTTCAACCTAATGGGACTCGAACCATTGTCTGTTGCTTTACAGTGGCTACCGCTCTTACCAACTGAAAAACTGACCGAATCTGTAGATCTTACGAGTTTAGTAGCAGTAGTGCTTCTTGTGAAGAGTTCGTTCAGGGAATTACTGCCACCTTACCTATGTCTGCCGTTGAAAAAAAAAGAATAAATAGTTCGAGTAGCCTACTAATTGTCACAGTTTTATAAGCAAACTTTCATCTCCTATTTCACTCCTTTAAATTTATTTCTGTGACAAAAAGTACCCTATATCCTTCTCCTAGGTCCCATGTATCTCTATACCAAAACTCATTAA
>NW_020653487.1:0-11089 GCF_003589595.1 Hyposmocoma kahamanoa
TCTACTGACGCACTTTTTGCGTGGACACCTGCGCATTATTTGACAATATGCTCCTTTAAAGATTTTTCGGGGTTCATTCCTTTTTTAATTTATTGTTTAAACGAAGTCACACAGGATATTTTTGGTCGAACACCGCTAATGCTGTTGATTATAGGAAATATGTTTTTCGATGGCTGGCTCCGAACATATAATCCACCTATTAATTTGGCAGTCGTCAACATACAAGATAAATTCATGAAAACAGCCCTGCATTATGTCCTAGAAGCTAATATTCATCATAGTTGGGATTACAATAGTTTTAGAGAGCAAGTACAAGTGATTGGTTTTCTATTAAAACATGGTGCTTGTATTAATATATCAGACAATCGAGGTATAAAGCCTAAAAACATTATTCACTCAGTTTTCACTTGTGTACCCAAAGTATATTTAAAAATTTACTCTGACTCAATAGATGAATGTGATTGGGACGACTGTTATTCAACCAGTTGGCTACATATTGCCAAATCTGTAAAAAAATATTGCTTTGTGCATATCCCACATTACGCTGTGCAACAAATATATTGTAACTCTTTTGTCTACCTATCTAAATTTCTGACAAAAGCTTGGACAATATTCGAAAGAAATGTAACTACTAAAACGAAACGTTGTTTAACGTATTCTCTACTACTTCAACTAAGAAGGGATTATTACCAGCCGATTTTGACAGTCCCTAGTATAGAAGTACTTACCTTGTGCTACTTGGACGATCTGTCTCCCAAGATAGCAGAGCTTTTTATTGAAACCTCAGACCTGCATGGTGTACTGTCAATTGATAATGACGATCACAGGAATGTTATTGTGTTCTTATTATCTCGTACAAAGAACATCGGTTCGATATTATTGTCAAAATTTCCGCACTTAGTAGATGTAGTAGATTCGAGAGGAAGAACAGCTCTGTGTTATGCTTGTAGTAATATGAATAACCATTCTGTTACTTATTTAATTCGTAATCATGCGCGAGTTGATGTCTTAAATAACAGGTATGAAAGGCTCGCTCATATAAACAAAAACAACTTATTAAATGATCCTTTCAATTATCATCACAAGACATTATCTTTTATAGGAAGATTACCTTTAGATGTTGCTACTCCGCTTGTCTTAACAATGAACTTATATCCGGCACTGACACAAATCGATGCAGACTTTATAGTTTACATATTGCGTGAAAAACGCACTATAGCACTCGCTTTGCTGTCGCATTATCCAGACGCAGTAAATACTAAAGATCGTGAAGGCAAAACAGCCTTGCATTATGCTGTAGAAAAAGAAGACGAAAGTGATGTCTGTTTTCTAATAAATAAAAATGCCCGGGCAGACATTGCAGATAATGATTATAAATACCCCGCATACTTGGAAAAAGATAACAACGGTAACGTACAGTTACAGGAGCATTGTGGTCATAATGAAGACGTGCTTAGATTCATTAACAAATTGCCGTTTAAGATCGCAAGGCCTCTAGTCTTGACGATGGACCTATATCCCGCATTTACACCATCTGCTCATGCACTATTAAATCATATTTTTGATGAATATTACACCATTGCTTCCGTTCTCTGGGCAGAATGTTCTGACTTACTTAGAACCACTAGCTTAAATGAAAATGGCTCGTATTTGGACTGCACAAAAGTCAGCAAAGAGGTTGTGTGTATATTACTTGAGGAGTATTGTATAGAGGATTTTTCAGGTAATGCTGTAAAATCAAATGATGTACTTAAATTAGTAGTGGAGTTATTTAGCGGTGTTAAGAACAGTAACTTACCTCAAGTGCTGGAGGCCTTGAAATGTTTACAATCCAGTCGTAGAACGTCCAAATTGCGAAACGTGGATATTTGGAGTATGAATACAAATGTGGCGGATTATGTGGTAAAAGCGAGGACTAAAGATGGTGGCAAGACTGCCGTGCATTATGTAGTTGAGATAGGTAACGAAGAAATAATGCAATGCTTTCTTAATTTCGGCGTGTGGAACGCAGAGCGTGACTTTCACGGCTCCACTCCCTGGCATATTGCCAAAACACATGCCAATACAGCTGTTTATGATATCCTGTGTAAATTTTGAATAATAAAGCGTGCAAAGCACAATGCGTTGTAAAGAAAGAAAAAAATATGGCTATCATTGTGTGTGCTTTCGGACTTAAACGCCATACATTTATTTAACTTTTGCAAGTAAAAACAAGTTTTTGATAACAATCTTTAGAGAACTGTTATCAGTTAAAAAAATATATTTGTTGAACTATTTGGTTAGATCAATTCCTAACCATGAGCCATGTTGTGGGTTCAAACTTCAAATTATGTGCAATGGTATTAATGGCAGTGGAGTTACCATAGTATGTGATATTTATTAAAAACGAAAATTTTAGAAATGGTATGGTGAGGATGTTTTTGTGTCAACAAGGTGTTGGGCTTTTGAGTGGTCATAGGTTTTATTCAGAATGGCCACGCGCGCCGGCGCTTGCCTCGAGGCGGGTGCGGGTGCGCGCGCGCCGCGCGGTTAGATATTGGCTCGGTCCGCCCGTACCTTACACAGTTCTTGGTCTAGCCTCTATTTGCGATATCGACGACCTGCTCGTAGCCGCTTCGGCATTGTAAAAGGGAAGACGCCAAGACAAGCGCGCCCGCACCCGCCGCCGCGCCCGCGACTACACTGGAAATGAGCCCTTAGTATAAGCGTGAAGACCGGAGTTACCGACAATAGTTACCCAAAGTATTTACTGCACTTATGACTTTACTTAATAATCATTTGCATCGGTCCGTTGGGAAATGCGGAATTTTGAGAGAGTTAATTTTCTTGTTCATGTTAATTAATATCAATTAATATTGCGCCATTGGGATTTGGTGTATGAATATTTATTTTTATTAATTTGGTTTTGCTGTAATGGCGTAAGTCCTTTTTGTTATTCAAAAATACATGTAATTCTAATTTATTGTAAGTATTTAAAATATATTAATATAAATATGTTAGTATAATAAGAAATTACTTTGCAGTTGTAAATAGGCAGATTGCGTTCATGATTTGTAACAATTGTGTAATTATGAATAAATATTGTCTTAAAAGGTAATAAATATTCATTGTGTCACCGAACACCTTCCTGCTCCAACTGACCCTAGTCATCCTCTGTGAGCCAACTACTTAAAGATACCAATCTTTTACATCAATTATCTTGTTTAGAGCGTGATTGTTAAATGTAGTCTACGCATAGTCTAGTTAAATTCATGTGCAATCAATACTATAAAGATAAATAAAATGGGACGTTTCCTTCCACACTTACGTAATCAGAATTTGCATAATTTATTTTAAAACTACTTGCGTTGAAATACCATCGTCACCACAACGTTGTTTACTTTTGATAGTTTTAATTGTAGATCGAAATTCCTGTTCATCATCAACTGGATTCAAATATATGCTCTTACTTTCATGTCCCTGGATGGGTTTGGAATTATTAACAAATTTGGAATTGAAATTTTGTGTAATATAATGTCTATTTTAATGTACAGCTATTTGTGAAGGGTCAGTTATATTTCCTTGAATGGTTTGTAAATTTTTTATTGTTGTCGGATAATCAAAATATCGTGTAGTGGATCGAAGTATTTTTTATATTTATTGTAATGTGAAATAGTAGAATCAGACCTATATTATTGGAATTCAATGAAAAGTTGACGCTTGCGTTTGCTAGAAATTTTAATATCTTCTGTTTTCTAATATAGTTTCTCTCTGAGGGTCACTTTACATTTTACTATCGGAAAATACAAACCATGCAGTTTTGAATATATCAATAAATACATTATATGCTCACTGGGACATACATCATACATTACCCAATGTTAGACAGACGCAACGAAAAATTGAACCTTGTAGATACAGTTGTATTTCTAGCTCATAACTTTAGATGTTAAATTGCAATGGGGTCTACATATAAATAAGTTATCAAAACGGGTCAACTCTACAGCGTACGCAATAAAAAAACACGAAAACGATTGGTTTACTTCAGCTAACCTACTTTTATAATATAGGCACAGCATCTTGATTTTTTCGTAATGCAGCCGATAAATAGAATCTTTGTCCTGCAGGGAAATTTACAATGTTTAAATTTAAAGAAATTAACATTCTTACACTAACGTCACAATACATTTATGAAATTGTTATTTATGTTACAAAAATATATTTTTTTTTATGAAAAATATTGACAGACATAACAATATTAATACGAAGAATAATAATAAACTAACTGTTCTTGATAGTTGTCTTCATAAAGTCTCAAATTCAATTAAAGGGCACATATAATAAGATTCCGGTTGATAATCAAAATTTGCCGTTTATGAGGTTTAAAACTATTGTGAAACAAAAACTTTATAGGTACTAAAGGTTATTATACAACTTCTACTTTGATGACAAAAATCCGTGGCAGTGAACCGTTTAGCTCATTCAGGTATTCTTGATCTAAGATGTTTAAATTTAATATTGTAATGATAAATGTAGGGGAGAGTCGATATTCGTTTAAGTTAATTCCCCCTGAATCGCGGACACTTAAACGAATATCGAAATAAACATCATATTATTAGAATTAATCAGTATTTTTTAATTATAATTGAACTTTGGTTATAACCTTACAAAATTACCATAATCTTTTATCTTTGAATAATCAACAAGTATAAAATTTTAAAGAAATACGAAAGGTTTTCTGTCCGTAATTACCCGATGCATGTTCGGTAAATGCGGACAGTGATCGTATGACAATATATAAGCTATTAATTGATACCACTTTCATCTTCCTACATCTTGACCCGAGATTGTAAGAAAGCGTATCCGTCTCCTTTAGATTAATCTATTTAGAAACCTTAATTGATGGGGTTATTACGTACGTCTGGATTTGCTCCAAGTCATAAGTCTGTAATTGCCCCAATCGTAATTTATTTAATTACATAATATTTCTGATGTTATGCTAGCGCGTACGATTTTCATATTCTTACAGTTTCGAGTATGTATCTTATTAATATTTATGACAAACGTAACATTTCATCAATTCTCACATAACACACGTATACACGGCACTAAAAATAAAGTAAAATTAAAAATTATAACAAAACACATGAAAAATGTCTTTAGTACTTATTTTGAAACGCGTGCGCGGTTTCTCTCCTTGACAACTTTCCACGCACTAACGATGGTGGATGTGATCGAAAGATCGCGATAGCGGGGCGCGTGGGGAACTAGACTTCTAGAAACTATTGCGTCTGAAATTACCCCGCGTCCGCATTTACCCCACTCTCCCCTATTCAAATGTATATTTACAAAGAGCAACCCCTATAGTTTCTTGCTAATTCTTCTCAGGGGAATCTGCCTTACGAATGAGCAGTAGAGTTCAATCAATATGACTATATCAAGTGTAATTTGCTTGTCTATGAAATAAAGATTGGCTTTAGTTTGTTTTCTCGAAATTAACTCAAAACGAAAAATATGCATAGTCTGATGACAAAATTACATAACTGTGAAAGGAAACGTCCCTGTTTATTTATCTTCTCACGGCTGTGGTATTTTCGTAGTTTCTAATGGGACTATTTAGACATTTTTCGTGTTTTCGACTGATGTTTAACTACGACAACGGCCGGGCGCGTTTTGAAGCGCAGCGGCAGCAACTAAGCGTCTACAGCTTACGTCGGGCACGCGAAGTAGGCACACTTACTTCATCTATTTAGATATATGTCTGTGGCAGGTTTAACTAGATCACGATGTTTTCCTTCACCGGCTAAACGAGCAACACTTGGAAGTAGAAGCACTCGTTGCACCCTGCTCACCGCCAAAAAGCATCGGCTTAGAATCTCAGTTTCCCGTGCCTTCCGCGTTTACTTCTGCTGGCGTCGACTTGTAATAACTTTCGCCATAGCTACACATTTAACATTTTTTGTCGGTTCTGAATCCCGTAAATTTGTTTTTTTTTTTCAAACAATCCAGATTTTTGAGCTCTACACGCTAAAAACTCACGGAGCGGTTTTCACCGCTCCCACCGCGGTTTCGGAACCTGTTATACTGTTGTCCCTGATTAAATAAATTACCCTTATTGCTAGTTGAGAATAGTCCAATCTCCTGCTAGTCTCGTTCAGTGTAAATTAATACTTACGGTGTATATCATTCGGCTCAGTGGCATGAAGGAAGGCGGCTCGATAACTCGGGAGTGATTTATGTGTGGCAACATAATTTTAACAAAATAAAACTTAGTTAGTACCTACATGTTGTGTTTTTTTTCTTTCTACAGGGAGCAGAATACTTTTTGACGAAAGCTGCAAGTTCCGATTACTGGATTATAAAGGAGATATTGTAACATCAAAGAGTACAAATTATATATAACTATTAAATATAACTATAGCGAAGAATACAAATTGTGAGCCACACATTCAAGCGTTTGAAGGAGCATCTACGTAGTGGTAAATAATTCTTGTCAAACATTCTATTCCGATCACTTATTTATACACTTTGTATATTTATTTGCCATTTACGATGTCATGGCAAAACTAAATACAGCAAGCAGGTAATGGTTGCACAAAGGTAAAACCAAACAAAACCCAGAAGTTAACATCCGTTAATTTCAAACCAAATTACAATTACTACATTTAGTCGACCGAAAATAGAACTCGTCTGAATTACCAATTGTAGTTACAATGTCGCACATTACATTTATAGTACTTACTTACGTAGTTTTTAAACGATGCGCTTTTATTTCAGAGTTTGTATTCCGTCGCTGTACCGTATGTCCAGAATTGGTGCAGTCACTGTACTCAGAAAAGGATAGTAAAGCTGTAAAGCTACATCGCAGTAAGTTAACAAATAACTATTGCAAGCTAAGGGGTAACTCAGACCATAAGATGGTTGACGTCGTTTAATACTTTTCTAAAGTCAACGTATCAGTGACAGTTTCAAAAATAGTAATGAGGCCAATGGATTGAAATTGCGACACGTTAGTACAAACATTCATTATGTCGGTCAACACTAGTTCCATGGACCATGAGGAAAGCTCAACTGACCTCACAGTCACATATAATATTCACAATAAACATACTAGTAACGAAGATGAAAACACTAACAATACCGCACCCACCAACCAATTACACCAAAAACTGAATATTGACATGGTACCGTCCACTATTTCAAGTGGTATAGGAATGTCAACTAAGAATGAAACGATTTGTGATACACGTGACAAAGAGAGAAGCCCTCATCTATCAAATATTTTAATGAAAACTCGAATAAAAGTAAAAGTAAAAATTGATAAGGAACTGAATGCAACTCCATGTTCTACGACCAACCATTCAGAACAAACTAAAAATAAGAAGACCAACAAAACAGATGTTCAGGCGCATATTACACAGGCCTACAATACTAATGTTATAGGCACCGGACCATCATACACTGGCGGAGGTATAAAAAATACGTTTCATGGTGTTAGTTATCAAATGAAGTTAGCAATGCTTTACATTGCTCGCGGTCTGCGACAAAACTGCAAGTTTCAAGTAGGTATTGAGGTCGAAGAAGCAGTGAAGCTTGATGATTTATTATTCTTGTATGAAGATAACGCAATCGGATTTTTTCAGGCGAAGCATAAACTTAATGAGAAGTTATCTATAAAAGAAAACCAGTTGTTAAGTAACGAAGACGATTTCAGTATTTCAAAATATTTTTATTCTTATCTCCAGATTTTAAATAAAAAGAAACTCCAAAAAGAATTAAAAGGCAGAGACATTACAGTGATGTTAAATACGAACATTGATGTTGACAGCTCCGTTTCAAATAGCTTTGAACCTATAACAGCTTTATCAAGTTTATCACGTAACAAGATTTTAACACTGGGCAAACATGTGGAAAACTATTTTATTATTAAAAAACAATCTCCTTTATATAACAAGCTTTTAGATTTGTTAGAAGAGTTGGAACAGCCACCGTCCAAAGTGGCCGAGAATCTCGCGAAGGCAGTTTTAAATAATAAAAAGAAAAGTATCAACGTAGATGAATTGTTTGTAAGGTATCGTGAGTGGCTATTACAAAATGTTTTAGAAGTTACTGTGGAAGTCAATAAAACACAAAGCAAATATTTTGTGACATTTAAAGAAAGTTTTTTTTCCACTTCAGAGAGTACTGTATTAAATTTTCGGAAGGTCTTTTTAGATGCTTACACTGATATATCAGAAATGTTAAATCAGCAAAAAGGAAAAGAAGATACAACGAGCATCCAGAATGATTTGTCAGGTGTCAAATTTCAGGTACCTAAATGTTTTACTAAAATTGAAACAACAACGACCAGACAAGATGAAGTTAAAAAGTTTCTTGACTTACTAGTGTTCGCAGTGAAACAACCAAACGAGACCACACTTGGAGACATAATTGAACAAGAAATTGGTGATTACGTGGAGCATACTGACAGACAGTCAATAGCCAGCAAATTCAAATTATATATACAAGACTGGTCAAAACAGAGAGAAGGTCGATATCTGACAAACGAGGACATAGATCGACAATTCGCTGTCTGGGGACAGGAATCTTTAAACCAAATCAGAATTAATGACGTCAAAAAGTACGGGTGTACTTTTGAAGAAGGCCATGAGGTGATCAAGAATTTATCCAATTTTTTAATGACGAAAAACGATACAAACGTGCTCTGTCTTTATAATAAAATCGAGTTATTCAGTAAAATAAAAGTATGTCAAGCTCTGGAAACTTTTACTAAAGAGCATATCGACCAACATTTTATATTTTGTGATATTAACGATTTGATTGAACTGAAGGATACAGAAAAGTGTCCTGTGAAGGCATTCAGCTCGCCGACATGTAATGTATTGTTTCTATCACTTCAAAAAGGTAAATTACATGACACTGAGGTTCTAAATCGATTGTTACAAATTGTAATCGAGTCTAATCGTAATACTGAGAAACCACAGTTTATGAAACGCCTCATTATTAGTATCCCCGAAAATGAAAAGTCTCGGTTTGTCAATTATTTTGTCTTTAATAACATTGAAATCAAAAGTGAATCTCTTGATGATTTTGACAACAGTTTCACTGAACTCGATGAAAAATCCAAACGACAACTTATGGAAAAAGGCCGTATCAAACTGCACGGTAACAATTTAACAGGTTTACTTTCCGAAAACGAATTATCCTTTTATATCCGTAATGAAATGTTGTTGAAATTGATTTCACGTGAATTAGAAATCGATGACGGTTTAGCAGCCAATAATCACTACTATCATGAACAAATAAAACAATATTACGTAAATCGTTCTTTGGTCCCTATAATCGTCGACCAGAACATCATCGAAGATACTCGATTTTACTTTGTACGAGAAGGTACACCTCAAACCAATACTAAAAATCAGGAGGTAGTTGTAATTTCCGCAAATGAAAATTTATTTGAGCAAATTCGTAAGACAAATGAAAACGTGCACTGGCTGATAGAAACAAACAGTGAGTATGTCTGGGCTACTTCACAAGGTACTCTCTCAAATCTGCGCAAATATGTCACAAAGGAGGTTTTAGATTTAGAGCCAAATTCAGATTCTGACACAGATATAGGCTTTGATTTAAATGTAGGTCGTGATTCAAACTCGGACATTAAACCGGATCATTTACATAAAAAATACATCCCTCTCACAAATATTAGTGATTTGAAAAACGATGTAGTACTAATTTGCGCAAGACCAGGAATGGGTAAATCATTCTTGCTATCACATGTAGCAGAACAAACGAGGAAAAATGATAATTCCCTTTTTGTTTTTAAGGCAAACCTAGCAGATTACTGTACAGAACTTGATACGATGGATAAAGAAAATATAACTCTTGAGCAGGCAATACATTTCGCGTTTATTGCTTCACAAATTGAGTCATCTCAAATTGAAAAAAGTGAAAGTGCTTTTAACCTTTTAAAAGTTCAGGAAGATGGAAATTTAAGTTTTTCACCCAACGCGCGTTTTGGGCACTTGGATCACTTACGAGCCTTGGTATTTTGTAATTTGTACAATAAAGAAAAACTCGTGTTGATGCTTGACGGTTTTGATGAGATAGCACCATTTCACTGTAAAACAACTTTGAGACTTTTGCAGATGCTAAAGCATAGCAAGGTGTGGAAAATGTGGGTAACTACTCGTCCATATGGCCTCGTGGAAAAGTTAGAAAACTGTTTGGAAACATTCGCATACACATTGCGACCTCTATCAGAACATGACCAGTTAACTTTTTTTGAAAACTTCTGGGCACATGCGACGAAAACTCGACGTACTGATATACGTTCATTAGTAAAGGAATTTCTGAAGACGTTGAGTATAAGTACTTTAACTGCTTTGGAAAACCCAGAAACAAATGAAAAGATTTCAAGTTTTTTGAGTGTGCCATTGCACTGTTACATGTTGGCTAAGGTATTCGGCAAAGATTTTACAAAACTGATTTCACAAGATAAGGATGTTTCCGTTACATTTGCTGCGATCGAAAAACCTTTAACAATTTTTGACTTGTACACAAAATTTTTTAATATAAAATTCGATGATATTTTGTACAATGTAGACTTAAACGATCCGAAATACATACCGCTACGAAACGCAAAGGAAACGGCGAAAAGCGATCACGGTAAATTAGCTCTATTAGAGATATTTGACGAAAAGTTACTTGCAAAACTGGTTTCAGACGAAGAAAGGAAAAGACTTATAGATAGTTTAAATAATGGAACTAATAAAATCGGCATAGTCGCAGAAGTAGTTGACAATAAACCTCGATTTGTACATCGAACATTTGCAGAATATTTTACCGCGCATCATCTGGCTGAGATTTTATTGAGCGATGTTGAGAATGAAAGAAAGGAAGCCGCTAATTCGCTATTATATGAAAGTGTTTCCCGCGACATAGAATATCATTATGTTCTTTTCACTTTCTTCAACTACTCGGTTATTACAACAATTAAAAGTAACGAAAACAAAGACATTTTTGAGGCAGCCATGTCTGGAGATATTAGAACTCTGTCAAAATTCGAAAACTTGAACGAAATATTTGACCCTCTTAACAGGACACCGATGCA
>NW_020653488.1:0-4997 GCF_003589595.1 Hyposmocoma kahamanoa
CGCAGAGGAAGTGCCCCTCAGATTTTTGCGATTTAAAGCCCTGAATGGTACAGCAACTGATAACAGTAACACGCCTGTCGCTTACCACCAGGCGCACGACTTGTTCGTCCCGTCATTTAATATTATAAAAAAAAGCTCAGTTGGTAGAGCGGTTGCACTGGGTTGGCATACAGACACAGGTTCGAGTGCTGTCAGATCGAAGGAATATATTTATCTTTGTGTTCGATCTTTGTATTAATAATTAAATTAAGCTTAACTATGTTTCAGTTAGGAACAGCGTTTGGCGTCGGAGTTTTTTAATAGCCATAGCACTGATGACCACACATGCATGCAACGGTAGCTTCACAATTATCGTGTTTGCATCTTCGATCATCATCAACTCTGGAAGCAATTTCAGTCCAGAATTCAGTTTTAGTTTTCCTTTGATTAGTATCCTTGCTGCTTCTATTTCCATGAACTGCATTGATCGCTTTGGTAGAAAGGTAATTGAACTCGTAATAAAATAAAATGCATCTAATTAAGTGATAATATCAGTACAGAGTACTAAAAAACCGACCTCAAAAAACCAACCAATTTTTATTGAAATCGGTTACCGGAAAGTGCGCAAATCCGGATTCATCCCCTAGTTCGCCACTATACGGGACTTGACACAGAAGACAATAAAAATCGGTTCTCACTACTCAAAGTAAAAAGAGAGAAAAACGCCTTGAATTGGAGAATAGCAAAATCAACTATTAAAATAATTGCTTTTATAATAAAATTTAGGCGCTATTTATAAAAATGAATCTTCATGCGTGAACCAGCCGCTCTTAGAGGTGGATGATTTTCTATGTAATTATATGGGACCTCTATGTAGGTACCCTCTTTCCAACAAAAAAAGAATCATGAAAACCGAATCCTCCTTTTTTGAAGTCGTTTAAAAAATGAAAACTATTTTAGACATAATCCTGTAAAAAATATGTCTTATGAATAAAAGATTGAATATATAATAAAATAATAACGCACACACACGTAGCCTCGAACTAGGAAAACTGTGCCATGTTCACACACACAGACAACCACAAATTACACCTTAACTCACGATTGAAAATGATTTTAAATAGGAAACCACCGTGAGTCTCAGACATTAGAGCCTATGCACACGGCGTATTTTATACGCGTCGCAGATGCGCTGTATCGCGCAGTTTGATAAGAGATTTTAATTTTAGTTTTGTTTCTTAATTTCACAATATAATTTCTGAAATGAAGCAACTATGTGAAATTCTAAGTGTAAACTCCAGTGGACTATATAAGATTCTTGCTTGCAACGCGATGTTTGCGCGCGTTTGAATCGATTCACTGCAGCGCGTCAGCGGTGAGCATACGCGCAGATGACGCGCGTTTACGTATGGCGCCGTAAACGCGCGTTCGTGAAACGCGAGTCGTCATTGCGTATAAAATACGCCGTGTGCGTACGAGACGACGCGAGACGATTTTTAAAACTTGTATGGCAAAATATCAATTCTCTCCTAGCGCAACTTCGGTGGAAATGGTCGGCATTGACGAGGATGGGCGAGACGAGATTTGAAATATTTGTTAATGTAACATTGAACCGTATTGCTGCCACATAGACTCTTTATTAACTCTGCAACGGAAACATGGTTACGATGTCGCGTACAATACCGTGCGTGCTCGCGAATACTCGCGCGTGCTCGCGCGTGCTCGCGTGTGCTCGCGATGGCTATTAATGTCAATCGCGAGATTGTGGGATACAGTCGCGTGCATTGAAATGTAAACATTCGCACATTTTCGAAATTATGAAAATATTAGATATTTCAAAAATGTACCTTGTGCTGTTTTCAAAAATATGTAATCAGGACACCATTTTAAAAAAGATATCCTTTTATTTCAGAGAAAAATAAAGAAACTAAAGTCAATGAAAAATATATATTTTATAGTCCTGGTGTCATACGCTGTACCTATCCCTATCATTTTCGTAAATATTTATACAATGCATATTATATATTTATAATTGCATTAAAATGTACACGATTAGGATTGTGATTTTATCATAATTATGTAACCACTTTTAAAACCTTGCAGCGTTTTCAAAAATATATATAATACACAATATAGTTGCAATATAATGTAAACATACCAGCGCCTGTTATAAACTTTTTTGTGTGTATTTTGCTGGTTCGTAATATTTGCCCTGGGGTAAAAGATTATAAAAAATATTATTTTCGAAAAAGTTTATTTATTTTAATAATTTATTTATTTATTTTATCTTAGTACAAACAGTTTATAATACAACATGATTCATTCTTCTTACAGTATCTTCATCTGATTCTTCTTGCTTTAACATATTTAATCAAAAGAATTTGCGGGACATGGTACTTTAGCCGCGTGTTTATCGCTAGACGAATTGAACAGCACGTGTCTTCACTATCCATAACCATAGCGCGAGCTCGCCATGGCAATTTTTGATGGAAATAGGTCGGCGAGATTTCAATTCTCGCATCGCCTTATTTCGTCTCTCCCCGCCGGTGAAAAAACACTTTAACTTACGTATTTAAGTCGATTTTTTGGCTCGACTTGTTTCGAACTAATCTGTGGTTCTTAATCATGAGACTCCGAGGCGGTGACTCGACGAGAACTGCGCGCCAAAGCCCTAAGGCTGCTAACAGATTGACTACACGTTTGCAAGTAATGCGCGAAGTCGTTATCCGAGACCTCGACTGCATAAAGTTGATAACGACTTCGCGCATTAGCTGCATGCAGTCGAAATCGACTTCATGCAGCCGAAATCGACTGCATGCAGTTAATACGTGGAATCGGTATCAACTTCATGCAATCGTGGTCTGTACTGCAAACAAGCAGTCAATCTGTAAGCAGCCTTATAGCACGGCCACTCAGTACGGCTGCGGGCGCAGGCAGCAAACGAGCAACTACTCTCGTTTATTCATTCTTATTATAGTCATACACACACTACACTAACAACTTGACTTTCTAAAGAAGTCTCATCCACACTAACCAGTGACCTAGTAGTGCCAAAGTAAAATTAGTAATTATCTCTATTTCTACTATTCCAGCCAATTTTGTGTACCTGTTTCACCATGATAACAGTTGCAATGACGTGCATCGGAACAGTAGTACTAATCCAGCATCACGGCGGTACTGTTCCATTCTGGATACCACTAACAGCTATGATGATGGCAGTAGCTGGACACGCCGCTGGTCCTTTGGCAGTAGCTTACGTCGTGCTGTCTGAAATGTTTAATTTCCAGGTAAAAAGGAAATAAATATAATTGTTTTATAGAATAAAAATACCGACCTTAGAAGTTTGCAGAATTACACCTATTTGCCAAGTTTTATTGAAAAAAGTGGGTGAAATTCAATAAACCGGATTATCCTCTAATTTGCTACCCTTAGAGGTGGAATTTTTTTTCGATCTGAATGGGACCACTACTAAGGTTACCCCTTTCAAAAACAAACGTCGGAGTAATCGCGTAACATACCTACACACAAAAAAAAATAATCGAATTGAGGACCTCCTCCTTTTTGAAGTCGGCTAAACTGGAAGACAGCGGGCAACATGCGACATCCAGCGATGCGGGTGGCGGCTTGCGCGATGTCTTAATCAAAATGCCTAAGTGCAAACTTAATATAGTACGCTGTTCTCGACGGCAGCGGCGCGGGCGGTGGTACACGACAAACGTCGCGCTCCCTCCAGTCGAGCGGTCAAGCGGTCATAGTGTTGTCTTGTTGCTTACCCATAGCTATTTGTGATCAATCAAATTTAAAGATGTTTTCGGAGAAAATAATTTCAGCAGTTTTAGAAAGACCACCAATATGGAACAGCAAACATATCGACTATAAAAATAGAAGTATTATTAATGATTATAAAAAGAAGAATAGAGACACTATTCGTTCATAATTAGAGTGTGATTTACAAGAACATTGTTAAATATTTCCATGGTCATTATAACTTATCCGGATTTTGGTCTGCGTAATTTCGGTGAAACTCGCCTTTTGCTTTCTTTATTTCTAATACAGGTTCAGGTCTTCTTTTTCCTCTAATAATTCATACCGAATAAAAGAATTAGGTACTATAAAAAGGTCAACTCACAGTATCGACATTGCGCTTACATTCTCGTTATGTCACTTTACCGCTGCAAACTCGACGGTTTCCATGGTCAAGTGGCTTGCACACCAGTTTTCATGGTGTCGCTGTCTCTGTTCGGTTCGATCCAAGGCCGGGTCAGTGTAAAAAATTAACTTTTCCGTATTATCTCGGGTCTAGGTGTTTGTCATATCGTCGTTGTTTCCGATTTCCATAACACAAATGCTTTAGCTACTTACTTTGGGATCAGAGCAACGTATGTGATGTTGTCTAAAAAAACCTATCGCTGTCGAGAAATGGCTACTTTCACCGCGCCACTGCCCGCATCGATATCGCCACGGCCTTACACTTCCTATTCATTAATATCCATTGCTTGATTCTGTACTTAAACAAAATTTATTATTCCTATATCCTTGTTTAGACAAGAGATAAAATAACCAAACAAGTGTTGGTTAATCCATACATGGTCGCAAAAGCAACGTACACACACTGATGCAGTCAGTGTGTGTTCCGTTGTAACTCTTAACAATAACAGTAACCATTTGATTTTATAATAAATAATTGTGACCTATTCATATGCATAATTAATAATAAATTATTCACTTTTATTTCAGGTTCGAGCAAAACTGATGGGCTTCAACGTTAGCTACACATGGTTCATGAATTTTATACAATTGTTTATTTTCGCGCCTATCTCCGACAGTTTAGGTCTCTATACTGCATTTTACATATATGCTGTGTTCAACATCTTGGCTATGTTGTTTTCTTTGGTAATTTTGCCGGAGACTAAAGGGAAATCCATTGAGGAAATTGAAGAGCATTTGAAAAAGAAATACAATTTGAAAAACTAAGCAAACGAAATGGTTTGTTAACGTACGGCCTGCAATTATTTATT
>NW_020653488.1:5007-16393 GCF_003589595.1 Hyposmocoma kahamanoa
ATAAAAAGAAATAACTTTAATTTCTAATGTATCCTATAATTTTCAGCTATCTAATAAAAATGGTTATGTGTTGTCACAAACTTTCAACAGAGTTCATCGAATTCCTCGTTCCTCGCATGACAGTGCCTAGTTGAATGTTTATCGTATAATGCTCTTTGATATTCTACGAAGGTAACTTATGTATATTATCCTAGTACATTCGTACGAGGAGATCCAAATTCAAATAACTTAAATTACATAGCATGTTTAAGGTACTGACCAAATACCTTGCTTGAAATATATACAGCAAATAAATCTTTCTTAGTTTCTGCTCAAATAAAACAATCAGGCGTTAAGTAGAAACTACGAACCAATAAGAAATAACAAATTGTGTGCCAGTTTTCATATTGATAACTACCCAATTACACAATAACAACTCATTTTTCGAAGAACTATAAAAGATAATAAATTTCACACGAGTTATTTACATATATCAATAGTTACATTTTTTTAAACATATTTAGGTATAACTTGACTTGAAAAAACAAAAAAAAACAAACATACGCGATTTAAATCCGGAAAAATAGTTTCATTTCATATGTGTAACAATCGCGAAAACCTAAGAACTCGATATATTTATAACTATTTTTTATGAAAAAAAGACCTCAAAAATTTGTTTATCCGCTTTGGCTGTACTCTATATCTATTTATCAAGTTTTATTGAAATTGGTTAATAGAAAGTGGATGATATACACGATGATATACCGTATACTGGATAGTATACCGGACTCAACCCCTAATTGAAAATAATCATTAAATTACAGGCACATGGTACTTGTCAGCACAAGTACCATGTGCCATCAGAAGTTGACAAGTACGTGTACCAGGGTGATAGGTGTAGTGGGAGTGCCTCTCAGATCTTTGCGATTTAAAGCTAAGAGTGGTACGGCAGCTGACATCGACATGCATGTCACTTTCCTCTTCATATTCGTATTCGTCCCGTCACTTGGTATCATAAAAAAGAAGAAACATTTTCATTAAATTTCCGTAGAACCACTACCGAGGTACTTTCCAAAAACAAAAAGAATCATTGAAACCGGTTCATAAATGTCGGGGTAATCGGGAATAAAAACATACACGAAAAATATGCAGTCGAATTAAGAACCTCCTATTTTTTTTAGTTGGTTAATAAAATAGGCGACGTTTCATGAAAACTTATTCGTATTTATAAAAAAAATATTTTATAAATACGAATGTATTGATAAAATACTCGTAAATATCATAATTGTACGTGGGGCGCACTACATATAAGTTTCCGGAATGAATAAGAAAAAAATACTATAAGTGGTCAGAAATTAATTTATTGTTTCTCAAAATATTCTCCGTTAGCGTTAAATCACTTTTTCATACGAATGAACCAATTTTGAAAACATTTATGCCATTCCCCGTGACAATCTCTGAAACATATTTTTCATACACTTCGACAGCCTCTTCAGGTGATGAAAATCGTTGACCGCGCAACTGGTTCTTAATTTTTGGAAATAAATAAAAGTCACAAGGTGCCAGTCGGGACAACACGCCGTATGATTCATAAGGTCGACGTTGTTCACCTTCAAAAATTCATTTGTCTGTCTGGCCGTGTGTGAACTGGCATTATCGTGGTGCAAGATGATACGGCGAAGACGGTTATTTTTACGGAGTTTGTCAATAACTTCCGGCAAACAAATGGTCGTGTACCAGTCACTATTCACGTAGGAGAAAGGTGTACGAGACGATCCTTGGAGGTAAGATGATCCTTTTCAATTGTAGCGAAACTAATAACGTCATCTACATATTTTCTTCGGTAAAATGTAGGCCGCAAAATGCCCTCTCACCAGTCAATTTGTAATAGCGATGTGAGTGACGACTTTATTTTTGTGGAAAAGAACAAAAATTGAGTGAGTTTGATCTAAGGTAAAGTTGATTAGAAGCTTAAGCATCTTCCATTCTAAGCAATGAATTGCTAAGATTTTTGTGTTGGTGACTTTGTATAATGCCCTATTTACTTTTTCAATGGCATGGTAACAGTAGACAGCATACAGGTTATTTTGCCGAACAAAAAATAAAAATAAGTAAATTGGGGCAAGATGATTATGGTCTTGGCGTACAATATGACCCGTGGGGATCATCTTGTACTCTATATATTGTTAACGGACTATTTTTTATAATTTGTATGATTTTCTGAGTACTGAAACTAATACGAATAACATAGAAGAAGACTGGATTTTGTTGACATGATCGATATCGATTAATAACTAATATTAATGCTTTTTCTTGTTTTAGACCAAGCTGCATAATTATAAAAGAAAATCGAATTGTGGTGGGTGGTCGGAAGACTATGATATAAAGAACTAGAGGCGTAAAAAGTAGGATGCTACGTATAGAGCGGCAAGTAAATAGTTTGCAGTAGGTACGCGTTATGTCATTAATACGACGGGCTAAAGGTAAAAATAAAGGGTCTGTAGGTTCAATGAAATATTTAAGTGAAAAAAAAAACTATTTTCATCACATGTGTTAAACAGGAAATCGACTTCGTAAAATACATTAAAGATTTGGAGACAAGGATGTACGGGCTATCGAAACAAGATGTTTTGTCGTTGGCATATCAACTTGCTATAAAAACCAATATCGCCCACCCTTAGGTACCTGTAAGATATAAATTAATTGGTATTATTTATTCTCAAAGTTCTTATACACAAATTACTTAAGAGAGGACTTTGTTAAGTCTAATAAGTTGTTATTTTCATTTGTTTCTACCAAAACCTAGAAATTTTCCAAATTAGGGGCAAGATCCCTGGATCATCTTGCCCATACCCTTAGGATCATCTTGGACACCCCGGTGTCCAAGACGATCCTTTGGTAGGGTTTTAAATATAATAATGAAAGATCAAAAAATAAAAAGTTTTTACTAAGACAACATGTAACTAGACAAATTTTCTATCATTAAACGCTTTTACAACTGCTTTAAGCTGAATATCTTTTAAAGTACCACTATTCTCGCTTAAGGGTACAATCTGGTACAAAGGAAGTTCACGTTAATGAACTATCACACAATCAATCTGTTGCACAAATATTATTCGCTCGAATGATGCATCAAACGAATTGAAAAACCTATTAACTCCTACACTGCAAATGGCAACTTCAAATATTTTTTTGTAAAAAGGTTATAATAATTATAACGCACACCTCAACATAGCCCATATGGAAACCCTGTGTCGCGGGTGCCATGGACACACACATAGACAACCACAAATTACACCCAAACTCACGAGAGAAATAAATGTAGGCCATACAAATATTTCTCCCGGCCCGGGAATCGAACCTGGAACCTCTGAGCGGCAGTCCGACATGGTAACCGTTCGGCCACGGAGGCAGTTAAAGGTAGATGTGCGTGTTACGTCTTAATTAGGTGCGTAATTCTAAATTCTTCCATTTACTCATACGCTAATGGAAAGATTCTATAAGGGCCTTATTTGCAAATACTGATAAAATGTTAAGAAGTATCGGCATGTATGTAAATATGCAAGATAAAATTGACGATACAGATGCGTTATGAAGTAATATTCTACTCCAGCAACAGTTAGACTTAATCAATAAAATAATTTTAAATAAACGACATACCTATTATCAGTGGTTGATTTCCATAACAGGTAAATCGGTTTTAATTTCTATTACATTATCGCGTGTTCCATTCAAGTTTCCTTTGTATTCGTGTTTCAATTTATATTTCCAAAAGTGTTCACAAAATTAAATTTAGAATTTTACTTTTCAAGAGTGGTTTTTCCACAGACCACATAAATACTTACGGGTTTTTCCTATTTTTATCTATTTTAATACTTTTTGATCGTTTTGTTTAACATATTTTCTAGCAAATCTATCATTACTGACATATGGTCTGCAAATCGGTTGGGTATCTCCTATGGCTGTCATACTACAATCAACATCATCTCCTACCGGATATGCTTTATCTAGCACCGCAATTTCTTGGATTGGTAGTACTATGGCACTCGCTGCAGTATTTGGAGTACCTTTATTTAGTTATTTAGCTGATGTTTATGGAAGAAAAATAGCTATGTTAGCATTGTCCTTACCTCAAGCTGTAAGTATTTTGTTTGTGTTTAAAATAAGTATATTTTTATTCGAATCATACAAGATGTTTTGGATGCAATGAAACTGTCACAATAACAATTCTAAATTTTATTTAAGTAAAAGCGTGTCTTTCTTCTTCTTTGTCTTCCTCTTGTCGATGGGGTAATCGCCGACCAACTCTGCTCAGCGTCCTAACTTAGATTCCCTGATACGAAACGGCAATGGAGAACGGAAAGGGAAAGATGTTTGGGTATCTGATACGTTAAGACAGTTTTTTTAGAAATATCATAGATAGGCGACCGAAAGAAACAAAAGCAGAGGACGACTGTGACAAAGTTACTTAGATCAGATAAGGAAAAAAGTTAATGTCTTGTCGTATCAGGAATAATCATGTAAAGAAACTAAAAATAATCCTTGACATATTTCAGCTAAGCTGGTTATTAAAATTGTCATCTGCAAATATGACAACCATCATCATAGCAAGAATATTCTGCGGCCTATCTGCTGGTGGATGTTTTGCAGTGGTACCTATGTATGTCAAAGAAATAAGTCAAGACAACATAAGAGGTCAATTAGGATCTTTACTCATCATGTTCCAGAATATAGGACTATTAATAATGTTTATCCTGGGCGCATACCTTGGGTATTTTACTACTTTGTATAGTGTTATTTGGCTTCCATTTCTTACATTCCTAATGTTGTTAAAAGCACCCGAATCGCCTGCGTATCTTTTTAAGATTGGCAAAGTAAACGTAAGTAACTTATGGTTTTGTATCAAATCAAAATCTGTATTAATTACTAGAAAGCTAATCGATAATTTGTATGGTTTATATCAATAACATAATATAAACAGACTTATTATACATACATAATAAACTTACATATATCTTATAGTAACAACTAATGGAAGTACCCCCTTTCCAACAAAAAAAGAATCATGAAAATCGGTTCACAAATACCGAAGTTATGGCTTAACGTACATACAAAAAAAACATACAGTCGAATTGAGAACCTCCTCCTTTTTTGAAGTCGGTTAAAAATAGGTCTTCAGACAATACAAAAATTAATACAAGAATTACAACTTGCCAATATTCTCAACTAAATTGAGATGATAACAGGTGGTACCTACGTACCTGTTACAAATCTGCTTCAGTATTGCTCTAAGATATAAGTAACTACTAAAATGATAACATGTCTTCATTGTCGTAATAACATTACAGTAACTAAAATAACTCTTCGTTAGCAATCCCTGGTGAACGGTAGATCTATGAAAGTACAAAGTGGTTCAGTGCTTTTCGTGTGTATCGAGTTTGGTGTGTAAATTATTGGAGTATAATATATTTAAAATAAATTGAAATTATTTATTGTATGCAGGAGCAGAGGCGATCAAAGTGATACACAAACACCTCTGGAAATGTCTAACATAATCCGATCGAAATAAACAATAATGATGTGTAAATATTAGATACAATACTTTCCTTGGTGTCATTACTGTACAATGTAAATCATGATTACTACAAATTTGGAAAAAAAAATTATGTTTATAAATGCTAATGTAAACTGTTCTATTACTAGCCCTTCAAACCGTAGGTCTTCAATAACACAAAATATTATTTTTTTGTAGTTCGCGGAAGAACTTGAAAAAGATACCAATGAAATTGACGGGGTAAGTTACTGATGCTACAAGGTACGTACGCGTGGTCTTTCGGCTCGTGCAATCCTTTTGATCAGTTTTGTTAGTGTTGTTTGATGGTATTTATCATATTTTTTTAAATTATTCTTGAATTTGACTCCGACTAACAATACGACATGAATGAATGTTGTTTATTGTTGTACCAAATAAGCAATTTCTTTTTGTGAAAAGAAGACGCTACCAGGTAGAACAATTTATGACGAAATATTCATGACTCATTTATTTGCGGTAGCAAATGTGCACCGGTTCCCTTTTTGGTTTATCTATTGTAGTTGTAGTCAAAAGAAAGGATAGAACAATACGTAGGTACTTGGTCTATGCTATTTTTCCATTTGAATTTGAATTATCGCACCTTCAAAAAGTAGTAATTAAAAAAATCGTTAACTAGGAACATAGGTTATTCTAAGTACGATTGTGTTTTTGGAGTAAATAATGTAAAATCTTTTTTCTCGGGTCAAATTTCGTATGAAAAGGAAGCAAAAGGCACCGAAAAATAATAAGAAGAAAAATTATTGGTTATCAGTCACTGTATTTCCACATACATATTATGTACATTTTCGTTTGGAAATACAGTGACTGATGACGCGCGTCGACATGCGTCGCCAGGCGTTGTAGTTAAAAAACAGAACGCGACGCGGCGCTTCGACTCTGCCCCAGTGTAAGTTGAGCCTAAAACTGAACTTCGACACACGCTACTCCGACAATATGTTACATCGACATGACTTCACTCAGACACTACGCTACTCCGACAATACAGACGAGATGCTTATTAAAAAATCTTTGTACTCAAATAAGAATGATCATCATTACAAACTCGTGTAGGAAAAGGTTTCTTATGTCGATAAGTATGAGTGTGTGCGTTGTTATTATTATTATTGTTATTATATTACAAAAAATGAACAAAATCATATAATCGAAAAACAAAATAGTTTTTCGATTATATGATTTTGTTCATTTTTTTTCATATAATTTTTTGTTATATATTTTAATTATATAGTGTAACAAAAACACTATTAAATTACGTACATGAAATAGTATATTTTTTATCGAGGAACTGAAACGAGCCAATATAGCCGAAGTGGTTAGCCACCCGAGCTCTAGCGAGGATGTCTATTACTCTGAGGGTTTATATTGGCTTTTAGTCTTGAGGTGAAAACTTTACTTTTTACTTTTTACATAATGAGATGTAAAAATTTATTTTGATTTCAATAAATCTTGACAAATCTAATTTGTCACTAGTGACCATTTCTTGTGACATTTTTATTATTGAGGTAGTGAATTGACACTGTATATGATTATCACTAGTATCAGGTTTCTTACCACGGCATGACTTCTTTTTATTTTCCCGATATTTCGGAATGGTTGCACGCTCCATGGTCACGGGTTGACTGGACGGTCTACCCACTTGCGCTGTCGACGACTACCTTCATCGCGATTTGTTGTGGCGTTACCATTGTCACTCACTTTTTTCACACAAACCACACTTACTGTATCCACACGCGAAACTGAACTCGAGGTGTTTTTGTTTTTATTACTGCACGCACTAAGGACCGGATTCCATGCACTGGACAGTTTAAAACCATCATCACGGTTAAATGTTTTGTACTTCGTGATCTCGATGGCTTCTCGTACCAACCGTGGTATGTAGTGACGTTCTGTCGAAAGTACCTGGGGGCTATGCAACTCGATCCAGTGGTTAGTGTCAGTCTGTGTGAGATGTTGTGCTATAGCCGACTTCTGTGCATCATTGTTTTTTACTGCTCGGATGTGTTCCTTCATACGATCGACAATTGTTCGTTTAGTCTGACCGATATACGAACTCCCACAACTGCAGTTTACTTTATAGACACCCCGTGTGTGTAAAGGAAGGTGGTCTTTTGGTGAACGTAACATTTTTCCTATTTTGGTTAAGGGGGTGAAAACAGTTTTTATGGAAAACTTCTTAGCGACCTGGCTATTTTATCTGTCACCCCTTGTACATAGGGCAGAAAAACTGGTAGTCTATGTACGTCAATTTGCTTCTTCCTTTTGTGTATTAGTTTAAATGTTTTTATTTTGTATCCATTCTATCGCAAAACCTGTTTAATTAGACATTTGAATGGTATTTAACATAAACGAAATATGTTTGTACTCACACTGTCTCTTGTTACATCTTTTGTTATGCCATGTTTTAATATTATTATTGTCTTTATGATTATAGATAATATTACTACTACAAGACTAAATAAATCCGCCATTGTAGTGTACAATTTTTGTTAATGTATGCACATTCATTCCGTAGGTATGGCAGCTCCTTTCCTTTAATTTTTTCCCATCCTCTAAGGTTTGTTGTATCTGTGTCTGGTTGACAAAATACCGTGAAAACTTAAGAATTTTGCTTCGTGATTTT
This sequence comes from Hyposmocoma kahamanoa, assembly GCF_003589595.1. NCBI lineage: Eukaryota > Metazoa > Arthropoda > Insecta > Lepidoptera > Cosmopterigidae > Hyposmocoma > Hyposmocoma kahamanoa. The sequence continues at coordinate 13,197 of NW_020653488.1, forward strand.
GTTGTCGAACGTAAACGATTGAAATAAATATTTTTTTCTCGCAAGTGAAAAGCAAAATTTTCACATCAAGACTAAAACCTGAACTAAACCCTTGAAGTAATATATACCCTCGCTGAAGCTCGAGTGGCTAACCACCTGGTATATATATTTTTTTATTTTAGTTCCTCGATAAAAATATGCTATTTCATGTATGTAATACAGATATTGATTATATATTGATTGATATAAGAAATCTTTTCTTACATGGGTTTGTAATGATGATTATTCTTATCGGAGTATAAAGATTTTTAAGAAGCATCTCATCTGTGTTGTCGAAGTAGCATAGTGTAAAATCATGTCGATGTAACATATTATCGGAATAGCGTAGTGTCTGAGTAAGGTCAAGTCGATGTCACATGTACCTAGTCGGAGTAGCGTGTGTCGAAGTTTAGTTTTAGAGTCGACTGATGTCATTATTTCGTAAATTTTTCTTTTCTTTTGACATGAACATTTTGTATAAAATTAATAATTGGTATTGGTATTGGGGCAACGGGCTAGTTTCCGCAACTCGACGTCGAGGCGCCTATTTTGCGTGTATAAAATTATTAAACTGTAAAATTTTGTTGACTTAGTTGTTTCCATTTCTTTTCGGCTTTGTATCTTGCAACCTTGAGCGTTATCTTACTACAATAATAGTATTTATCATATTATCATCATCAAACTTAATAGTTATACTCTTGTAGGTGAAGCCTCTTCCAGTCCTCTCTCCTACAAGCCAGCTCCTTGACCTCCTTATACGACACGACACTGGCCTTTTCCTTTATTTCGTCTATGTAACTGCGCCTAGATCGACCTCTTCGCCTCTTCCCCTCGATCTTTCTCTCCAAAATAGTCTTAAAGAGGTTGTCGTGTAGTATCAAATGTCCAATCATTTTCCCGCATCTATACTCTATAGTATTCAGGATCGTTCTTTTCTCGTTCACCACCCTAAATACCTCCTCGTTGGTTTTATTTTCTATCCAACTAATACCCTTCATCCTCCTCCAGCACCACATTTCAAAAGCTTCTAATCTTTCCCTATCTCTTTGTGTCAGTGTCTATGTTTCACATCCATAAAGTGCAATACTCCAAATGTACACTCCAATTTCTTGTTCTTGTAAGACAAGCTGCGAGATTTTAACAGTTGTTTTTCATGGTTAAAAGCTGTTTTTGCCATTGCAATTCGTGAAACAATATCAGGTGTACACCTGGAGTCTTTGGTAATTAAACTGCCCAAATATCTGAAACTGTCTACCCGTTCAATTGGTGTATCTTTGAGTACTATTGGCGAATGTTTTGAGTGGTTTTTGATGTTGTTAGCGTGTTGGTCTTCTTTATGTTTATCTCTAGTCCGCACTCTTTAAATGTTGAATCCATTGCCAACACCTATTCCTCTAACTCCGTTGAAGTTTCTGCAAAAGCAGCAATGTCGTCTGCGAATCGGATAAATTGGATAGTTTCCCCGTTAATTTTGACCCCTCTCTTCCCAGTTTCCATGATTTTTCTAATTGAAAACTCGATGTACATGTTAAAAATTAGTGGCGAAAGTGGACACCTCTGTCTGACTCCTTGTCTAATTTCTGCACTCCTATTTTCCTCGCACATCTCTACCCATACTTCCTGTACCTTACATAATTGGTAAATTATTCTCCTTTCCCTAAAGTCCAACCCTGTTACTTTTAAGATATTCATCATCTGCCTCGAGGCCGAAGTTTACTTATCAAATGCCTTTTCTAGGTCTACAAAAACAATATGAGTGTCAAGTCCCAAATCCAAACGTCTGACCATAATCTATCGTAGAGCGAGTATTGCTTCTCGGGTCCCCTTGCCCTCTCTAAAACAATATTGGTCTGGTCCTAAGTAATTTTCTGATACGGATCTGATGACTCTGATGCGGTTTTGAATTATTTTTAATGAAATCTTACTCGCATTTGAAATTAAACTAAGTGTCCTATGTTCCTCGCTAAGTAGGGTGTTAGGTTTCTTGGGTAAGGCAACAATTTTACTTATTTTAAAATCTCTCGGAATTTTGCCCTGTTGAATACATTTGCTTGGTAAGTAGTTTTCTACTTATTATATCTCTTATTATCTCTCCAATAATCGGGTCACAAATTGCTAATTTAATCGTTTCTATAAATATATTATCACCAGCAGCTTTGCCATTCTGTGTACTGTTTAGTGCTTTATCAAATTCTTCTTTAAGAATGTCTGGGCCCATCTCATCTTCAGCTACCTCTTCCTCATTCTCTATATCGCCCTCCAACAACGCCATTTCTTAGCCATTTCTTTCTTGGCACAATTTTCTCTTTTTGTAAAGTTTCTTCAGCTGCCTCTTTTAAAACATGTCTAACGTTTGCCCGTCTATCGTCTATATTTTTATTGTTTTTGTCCTGTGTTAAATTATTCTTAAAAGCTACAAATGTATCACCTATATTATTACTATATTGCACTCTAAAATTGATATTTAAATCTTTAAGTTTACTGAGATCTATATTCTTTAGCTTCGATATTTTCCTGACTCTGGTATTTGTCAAATTATTTGAACTCAACAGTCCAGGAAAAGCCTTGCACATATGAATTTGGTGACGACACGACTCTTTTTATCATTATATGGTCTATTTGATATGTGCTAATATCTTCTGGCATCTTCTAATCTTCTTATCATATACTGGTCATATAATATCCCTTTAAAAACAACAAGTTTATCTGGAGAACATTTTGGCCTTAGAATAAAAACGCATAGAAACCTAGTCCGCACACGCCAAGTGAGGCAAATTGAAGCGCTCCCAAAGGGCCTACACGAGCGGGCGGACCGTCAGTACTCAAGGTCTACTTGCACCGCGAACAGCTCAAGAATTTTAGCTAAAAATGACGAAATGTGCGGTAAATGAGTGTAAAAATACGTCAGACAAACATAAAATAGATACTAACATCACATTCCACAAGGAAGTAACGCGTTTAAACTTGTATTTTTATATAAATAGTCACTAAAACCGAAAATTAACCTACTACTAAAACTAGCCTACATGAATTTGATTTTTGCCTCACTTGTGACAGTTCGGTTGATATGAAACTATCATTCTATGCTATTATTCTAAGATTTTGGCTTACTCTAATGAATTACGGCATATACATTATAATAGGGGTTAAAGTATGAAATTGCCGATTTGTACTGAAAA
>NW_020653489.1:0-19323 GCF_003589595.1 Hyposmocoma kahamanoa
ATTACAGGCACCACTAAAATTTACGTAATATAATTATTTTGATACAGAATAGCAAAATGGGGAGAAAAAAAATTCGTTACTTTGCAACACTTTCGTATCTTGTTGCCGCGAAATTATTTTTCTGTTTTAGTGAATATTTACATAAGAATATGAGTTGAAACGCATTACTTACTTGTGGAATGCGATGTTAGTATCTATTTTGTTTGTCTGTTGTATTTTTACACCCATTTACCGCACATTTCGTCATTTTTAGCAAAAAATTTTGGAGCTGTTCGCGGTGCAATATGACCTTGAGCACTAACAGCCCGCGCGCTCCTGGGACGCGTTTGGAACCCTCTAACTTGCCTCACTTAGCGTGTGCGGGCTAGGTTTCTATGCGTTATTATTCTAAGGGTAATTCTTACACAAAATGGTTCAGGAATTGAAGCTAAATGACGCAATATATTTTTAACTTCTAGACGCAGCATGTTTACTTCAACTAAAATTACGTATGGGAGTTCGCCATTGTTCTTTCTCAAACACGACTTAAATAATTTATTACTTAAATCGGTTTTAATCTTGATAAGTTTATAAATCTTGTTTAGCTAAAAATGAAAGACGCTTAATTCTTTTTAGGTCAAATGACAACAACGAAGTTCAGTAATAAAGTGGCCACTTTCATTCCAAAGGTAGGTTGTTGGCCGTGTTAGTAAACACGATTTCAATGAATGTTCTTCGATATGTCGATTGACATTTTTTACGTCAATAATGTCGAATGAGACGTTGGCTAACTTAAAGCATCAAGCAATTAAGGCAAATATTTTGTCTAACGCGGTTAACGTTATGTTCAAGTACGTGACAATACTGCCTTCAGAGTTCAGTTATACACAATTATTTTTAAAATATTAACAACCTTGCAGTACTAGATAAGTAACATTTTATACAATAACTTTTGTCTCATGAATTTTGACAAAACAATAAATTCCACAAAGATAAATTTTTAAGTTTTTTTGTCCAATTAGACATTTTTAAAGCTGTATTTGCTCAGATTACAAAACATAGGTTAACCTATGGACGTAGGTTAATCTGAGCGTATTTGGTACCTAGTTATAGCAAATTCAAACGTGCAAGCGTTCTCTCCGACGACTCCACTCCGGCCGTCCTGCGTTTTCCACAGTGTTATCACCGTTTAGAGCGATCTATTTAAATATTTTTATTTTTGTATGAAGGCAAAATCTGACGAATTTTAAGGCATGGAACAAAGTTGTTGTGTACGTAGTTAATATTACAGTCCTACGAGGATCTTAGTTTTTTATAAATAACCCTGTATAAAAATATGAAATAAAAAAGGAATCACTTTTGTTTTTCTTAACTTAAAAAATCCATAGGAAATGATATTCTATTTATATAATTCAATTAATATAATATAATATAATTTATTTTATAATTCTATTTTTTCCGGATTTAAATCGCGTATATTTGTTTTTTCAAACAAACCGACGTTTCGGGCCCTTTACAGGTCTCGGTTGACTGAGGTGGTACATCTTCAACCAGTTATGTCTAATATTAATGCAAACCACCCTATTTTTTCGCTATAGTTACAATAGTTATTAATTAAATACCTTACTTGGTACTTGATGTAACGGGCTGGTGTCCGCAACTCGACGTCAAGGCGCCTATTTTGCGTGTAAAATTATATATAATATATATATATATTAAATACCTTATTCTTAATTTTACAAAGAAAACATTCCTATTTCCGCTACATTCAATTTTACAAATTATTTTATTTACTGAATTTTTATTAAGTTCAATTTATTAGTAAGCAATAATGGAAATTAGAATAAACTAAAACATATTAATTAGTACTGCAGTCTTATGTCTGTTTGGGATTTTTCATCACAGGAAATACTGGATCCCGAACTGGTGGTACGGAGAAATGATCTTCCCTGTTGAAATTAGGATGTTTTTTAATTTCAATGGTCTCTCGCAGCATCCTGGATAGATAACAGATTTCTTTTGCAAGGATCGTCAAACTTCATTGAATGTGTATATTTATCCATGACATACTCGTAGACTGCAGACTTGTTTACGCGACGGTGTTTGACATCAGCTATATGTTCTTTGACGCGGGTACAAATACTTCACTTCGTTTTTCCAATATAAGAGAGACTGCACTCACAGTCAAGCTTGTAAACTCCTGCATCCTGTAAGGGGACGTTACATTTCACAGGTCTCAGGAAACTGAAAAAAATCCACCTGAGATGCGAAGAGGTTTCCTAAAGAAACGTGCCACGGCTTTGGCGTCCTTTTCTTGTAACATGATTCAACCCAGTATCGACATAGTTTTAGGTTTTGAACTTGCCGCCAATGTAAAAAAGATTTGAAGAATTGGTGCTCGTTAACGAGATGATATGATTCATTGCTGCGTACGACTGTAATGAATGAAAATAAGACCTGAATAGTAAGTGAAACTATTTTTTCGGATCAAATCATATCTTCTACACCGGTTATATATAAAAAGGCCGTAAGAGGCCGAAACATTGGTTTGTATGAGAAAACAAATACATAATATTTATACGCGATTTGGATCCGAAAAAATAGTTTCATTTCCTATGTATGTGTAACAATTGCGAAAATCTAAGAACTCGATAAATCTTGGAATGTTTTCTAAAGAAATGTCATCTAGTCAAAAGTGACTAAACGTATTTTTTTCCGTCCTCTGAGGACTAAACGTAATTACACAAATCTTTCTTTTGAGTCTTCATTTAATAAAATGTCGAAAATTAAATATAAATGCATTTAGTAATGGTTCTTTATAGTTTAGAAACTTGAATCACACGATCGATTATAAAATGAGCCACTCTCAATACCTAACTCAAAAACATACTTTGTATTGTGAAGAGCAACTCTATTCTTGCAATGTCTAAAAGTCTTTGAATTGGCGGCAAGTGAACGTGTGCGTAAAATATTTTATGTAAAGTAATTTTTCACATTTTAACAAACAGTTTATTGCTAAATAATTATAACAAACAAGTATTGCAAATATCTACTTTAAGATTTGATAGTTGTCAAACCTCACCACCGGGACCATTCCTTGAAATAAATTTGAAATGGATTTACCAAGCAAAGAAGGCTCGCTCAACGAGGTTTGTTAGTTTTTATTTGTTTTATTGGTTAATTGATATCCTTGAACTATGTTATCGATCTTGGTGCTCACTACAGAGCGTCATTAAGACTTATATTATGATGTTTTCGGAGATTTACAGTTATGCAATGTTACAGAGATTACATTTTTTTTATTATTAACTCTTGCGGTATAATTTATTTGAAGATCTGTTTATTCAAGTTTATCTGCAATTACACATTGCGATAGTCTGTTCTTACATGCTATACTATTTTATCTTATGATATTGGGTATAATTATAAATATTAGTGAATTAATACAGCCTAGTTTATAAATCATTATGTAAATATCACCACAAACTAAGAATTTATACATGAATAGTGTATACATATGAATTTGTATAATAATATTAAAACCAACAAGCATTTATTTGTCTAAAATAGTTTTTTTTAGTATTTCTGCTGTCCTTATAAACAATGTAATCAACATTTTTAGTGAAACTCAGTTATTAACAAAGCAAATTCTGGCATATGGTTTATCACCCTAGGCAACTCTATACTGCATACTGGGGTGAAGTCTGATGGGTGGGAGAACAGAATTCCTCAGTTGCAAAAGAATCAGCAAATTGACATTTTGACATTGACAATGATATGGAATCAGCAAAGCGAGATCTATAAACCTGATATGAATGATAGGGGATCATTTGTTTATCTTATTTAGTTTGTTTTAGTTAGTTAGATCTTCATCTCAAAATTTACTAAACTGCAAATGCGTTGTTTATGATAAGGATTTATTGAATTATACCTGTTTATTCTTTGTTTCGGAGAACACCAGAATACAGATCAAATACTGGGTGCATCAGTAAAATGATTAGTTTTGTTAACAAGTGCTCTTACACAGGGTTGTCAAGTGATTAGCCATTATCATGCTATCAATACATTGTATATTAGTAATCATCCTATACAGTCACTACTATCTTGTGTAAAATAGATAGTCATTGAATGAATAATTTTGACTTCGCCCTATATAAACGAAAGGTGTTGGTGACTATAGTAGACCAGTAACCACATTTGTGACACACACAAACTGAGAGTACTTAACTCTTAGGACTTTGTTATATTAAGTAAAAGAAAACCAAAAAATAAACCAGGATCATAGCTGACTGGCGATTTGTAATGTCTGTCTTGATTGTTATTTTAATTTCCTTACCAATTATGTTCAAAACCTAAATTTGTTATGAAAGTGGAAAGTGCAATATAAAAGGTTGTTATTTTTACTGCCAGCGTTCTCTACTGAGAACCTCCACATTAAAAAGCCTCTTTAAATTTTTATTAGTATTTGTAGATCTACTTAATGGAATTAGAATTTAAACATTCACTGCTCGTAACAATCCGTCTGACAGACGGTAGCACATCATGCTCCCACTGACTGTATTAATAATTATAATAATGCGCACACTCAACATAGCCCCGCACTAGGGGAACCCTGTGTCATGGGTGCCATGGACACACACAGTGACAACCACAAATTACACCCAAACTCACAGGAGAAATAAATGTAGGCCGTACAAATATTTCTCCCGGTCTGGGAATCGCACTTGGGGCCTCTGCGTGACAGTCTGGCATGGTAACCGTTCGGCCACTAAGGCAGTTGGAATGGTATTCATAATGCATTTTATAACATTTTGTGTATATCACTTAAATATTGTAACTGCATAGATCGTCATAAGTATTTAAATAGGGAAGTCACAGTCAAAATGTAAGATTACAAAACCACTTCAATGTAGACATATTGATTGACTTATTTGTCAAGTACCACTTACCAAAGTACTTATAATAACAAGTACTTACTTGGCATTAGATAAAGGAAAAATGTGTTAAACATGCATAATAAAATTAAATTCAACGTGAATCACGACCTGGGGCGTTGTATTCGGGAAGCTGGCAATGTTTTCCTTCTGGAAAACTCTGGCAGAAGTAGCTAGCCACCTTCAGGTCACAGAAGGCTTCAACGAGGTGAAGTGAAGCTCCTTTAGCCTGTAGACTCAAAGGACCTTTTCACCGTTTAAAAGCATACAAGTGTAAAACTGGCTGATGTAGATGTAGTAGACACGTTGTGCTGTACTTGGTTGAATCGTCAACAGCATCAACTCCCGTGCATTGGTGGGGATGGATAGTTCTTACGCCCAATCGGAGGCAGACAGCTAGCCAGAGGAACCGTCTAGTAGGATCCTACGTTTGCCGAGGATAGTACCCGTACCATGTCTCCTTTTTGAAGACAGCCTTAAGACGAGCGCATAATTTGAGGTACTGGCAGAGTGTATGAGTGCTTCTTGAACACTCTTGCAGATTGACTCCTTTGTTGGTGCGGGAATAACATTACGTCGATATCAAAACATTTGGACACTGACGCTTCTGGCGAAGGACTACGCCAGAAGAGCGGTACATCGAAACAGCCGCTACAGGGCTAATGATGCCACTGAAGAGGCTGTGTCTGTGTTGAGCATTGACCTTAGGTCAATGATGTTGAGTGTCAAAATATGAAAGGCCGGGAAGTCATCGTTGGAAATGTTTCTGACTCCTTGCCCACCGAACAGATGTGAAAACGAGGCAGGCTTTAAGACAGGAGCACTTATTCGCAGAACAATTTTCATTGATGTCACGGGTCAGGTAGTCGATAGAAGAAAAAAGGGATTACTAAATTTCAGAGATGTGAACGACGGAGGACGTAAGTATATTTAAGAACGACTAGGCGGTCTTACGTTTTGGGGAATTTATCTATCAAATCGTTAATGAATCCTGAATGGAGCCATCGAGAATGGACGCCTAGTTAGCTATCAAATACAACTACGGTTTTTTGTGGTATCGTTCACCTCTTCAAAATGGTCATTTATTCATCATTACAGTATCAAGTCACGAAAAGATGGTATCACTACGTGACAGTGGAGCCTACTATGTTTTTCTATATGATGGCGTTTATGATAACAAACGTGGTAGAACAAACTTTCTACATTTTCAAGGCGTGTACAGTAAATCATGGATACAGTCCTGAAGTCTGTTACAACATTACCAGCAATACAACGATTAACACAGAAGTTCAGGTAATTCTCATTCAATTACTTTAAATTTAATACAGTTTTTGGAATAAATTTTAAGCGATTCACGTTAGTATTGTGCGTACTTTATGTTCTGTTCTCAACTTGTCCACTCGTTCATAAGCTCCTCACACATACAACGTTTAAGTATAATTTTATGACATTTTGTATAGCCTTATCCTCTGATTACAAAACAATAGGCAGATGGAGCGCGCCGAACACGAAAGTGAAGCCACCAAAGCAAATACAAATTCAAAAGCGAATATAATCTCGCGTCAGTACTTGGGACAGCGTTGCACTGTCTGCACGTCACGAGTGATTAGTTATTTTATGTTTAAAAATGCTGTCTAGTGTCTTTAAACATTTTAAAAGTTGTTCTCAAAAAAAAAACGATAATAATAAGATGGAATAGTTTTCATGGGGAACTATTGATTATTTAACTGTTTTGTAATTTATTTACCCAATATTTTTTGAGATTCACTCGGAACACAAAACATCGACATAAATTCGTACGTGTTGCCAGTTTATATCGAAATGAGTTTCCTTAAATTAGGTAAATATGCATGGGCGATAGGAGCATCGATTAATTTATACTTTTATGTAGAAATTAAATAATGCATGCATACACATACAGGCTGGTCCATTTACAGCGATCCAAAATTGTTTTTAGGTAACTCAGATTTACCTAAATTATTCTCAAACCAATGTCTAATAGCCATAATGTACACAAAAGAAAATGTAGCCCTATAGATACAGAGAACTTTCATTGTTGTGTGCACGTGTCATAAACAGAGTGAGTTTGAAAGAAAACGTGTCATTAAAAAAATTGATTATGATGCATAACTTCACAGGTTCTAACGGTTCTAAAGAGTTTCATTGGGAACCAAACAATTTTTGTCAAATTAGAAGATGACCGCCAATGCTATGGAATTGATTACAAAGTTAATATCGTAAAAAAAAAAGAAAAGGAAAGTATTTGGTTGGTGCGATAGCACTACATATCAAAATCAGAAACGAAAGCTCAATGTATAGACGCGGAACGTTAGTATTATAAAAAAACATGTACAAAATAAAGGTTATAAAGATATTGTGAAACTGTGATTGCAATAAATATTAAGAATTATCAAAGTTTTTTGGTTTTAAAATATCTTAATAAAATATTTTTTCCTTTGCGAGATGCAAAACAAATAATAACAATTAAATATTAGCTTATATTCCATATAATTTTTTTGATATCCTAATACCATTTAAGTACCTATATTGCAAAATAACACTTCCAGTTTATAACATTAGTACTATAGAAAGCAACAGAAAAAAATACGGGAGTTTTTTCGTTGCATCTGTCAATCACACAAATGCGCATGTCCTTACAGTGCCCTTCCTAGTTGTCACGCGCACAAGAAATGAAAAGTGGCTTCACATCGTTTGTTGCGTATGCTCCATCTGCCTATTGTTTTGTAATCCGACGCCTTATCAAACTCCTGTCTACTACTATTTATTTACGATCAGGATATTTTGCGAATAGATTGAGTTGCAGTCGTCTCTTATTAGCTTGCCTTTTAATCATTATTTACATACATAATAATCAAAAATGAACTTACGATTAATATATCGAGTATATCGGTATATTTGCTCGTCTCAAGATAGCTACGATTACATACACTGTGTTTGAAGTGCTGGTTTTGTGCAAGAGATAACGCTCGCTGTTTGTAATAGAATACTCACTGGAAAATGTACTGCTTGAAATGTGATAAACTGATAACATCAAGACTCGTTCAATTGGAATGGAGATTTGTTAAAGCCTGTACAGGCCTATTGTGCTATCATATTACATGATAATGTTATAACAATACGTGATAGATTTTTATCTTTGTTCATAGATCTGTGTCTAGCTAATTTTGGCATAACATTTTACGTAACACGTTTCAAGTAATTAAAAAAATGATAAATAAATATTAGACAACATCGCATACGTTGCTCAGTCTCCAAGTAAGCAATAAAACGCTTATGATATTAAACTCGGAAACAACGACAAAAAGACAAACATCCAGACTCAAGACTTGAGACAATATAGAAAAGTTAGTTTTTCTGCATTGCCTCGGCCGGGGATCGAACCTGGCCTCAGATATGGCGATACCATGGCAACCGGTGTGCAAGCCTCTACTCGACCACGGTACAGGATCTACTCATTAAATAAATATTTATTGTGGACATTGTCTTTTAATACACACTGTCCTTTGCAGGTCACAGTGACATCTTTCCTACAGTGGTTTGGTATATCCAGTCATATAGTACCATGCTTCTTGGCCTTCTTTCTCGGTTCGTACAGCGACAAACGTGGCCGAAAGGTCATACTGCTCGCAGGTCTTCTTGGAAAACTCTATTTCTCCATAGTACTTACTTTGAATACAATTTACGGTGAGTTGTTGCGTATTTATTTCGTTTCTCAATTTGATGCACGCAGGTTTTATGGCCTTATTAATATACTATAAATGATTTGAATACAACTACGAGAAGGAAGCCGAAAGTTAATAGCTATCGTGGACTACAGGTACAACTAGTCCACAAACTGAATGTCGTTCAGATTGGTGCGGAAAAAGGTTGCCGACGAGATAAGATTCGGAACGAAATGATGCTTCAAAGAACTACATACGTTACGACCAAGCTTTGAAGGTTAACATGCTAATGTGGCAGATGGCTAGACACACATATCGAACATTCGAAATTGCAAGTATATTCTGGAGTGGAGATCACATCTATATACACTACATAAAATGCCCGTAAACTGCTACCTACAAAGCCAGAGATTGGCTTTTGAGGCGTATCAAGAGATATCTATACCAGTGCCCTTATAATAATGACGATTTGGATGGAATAGTATACAAAAATCTGCAAAGGAAAATGCAAATTTCTTCTACCCACATAATAAATAGGTCAACTGGACACAACCTCCTAAAGCCTCATGTACATCAAAATGTATATAACGTGTAAAGTGATTCAGACCCAGACAATATTATTTCTATATTGGCATTTAATGCCCAGTGTACGAACGGCAGCACATCAAGCTACACATTGATGGATCGGTCCGTTGCACTGGAGGCGATACATTGTAATGAAAATATCATATTTATAATAATATATATAATATGTTCTATATGACTTTAGGGTATTTAGAAAGATACGTTTTGCGTACAAAACTGAGGACATACTTGCTTGGGCCTGAATCATAGTTAGTACATTTTAAAGTACGTTGAGCGTTCAGTGCTTTTCCTATTGAAGTTGCTGGGTGTTAGGAGCATAAACTCACAGAAAAATATAATCCATCGATTATTAAAAACCAATGCTGAGTAATGTATAACAAATATTTGTTTTTATCATTGTCGTTTCTTTGTCTGCTTGGAACGTAGTAAAAGTACGTGTACATAATTATGTGCTTAAATTACTTAAATTACTACAGCCAACAACTTACCTGCATGCGCAATATTTAAAGACACCGCTTGTGAAGTTCTGTTAGTTCACGTGTCACATCTTTATTATTATTATTTTCCTGTATATTTCTATTGGCCTTAAGATTTATGTCCTGATAAGGCAGTGCTGCTGCTGTAATAAAGTACAATAATTCATACAAGTACGTAATCTAATGTTACTTTACTCATAATGCGAATGTGTATTTGAATGTTATTGTGCCACTCCATCCCAAACCCAATTCAATTCAAATGCAAGTGCTGCTACATGGCTTACAGCATAGGAATACTAAAGAAGCCTTCGCAACAACAACTTTTTCTATTTACCTCTTGGGATACTCGTCAAATTCTTAAAAACCATTGAATTTTCTGTTAATTACTTCCATATTTATTCTACAGATTGGCCTTTGGAGTACGTAATATATACAGCAGCGTTCCCTAGTGCGTTGACGGGCGCAGATTTAGCTATATTCGCCGGGTGCTTTTCATACATCGCCGACGTCTCGTCACTGAAAAACAGGACATTCAGAATAGGTATATTAGACGTGGCCTACCTTAGCACCATGCCCGCAGGTGTCGCTATAGGTAACTGTTTAATTTGTTTTACTTAAAATCACTTCAAAAAGTATACCAATTGGGTTGTGATTAAATTTGACCTTTATAGCCGTTACCAGTTGTAAAATTTGTTTCACAGAATTATAAAATAGGTTATCAAACATCCACCGCACGTAGCAAAAAGCGAGAATAGCAAATTCTTCAGTTTTAATGCCGTTTAATAAGCCTTTTTAATGTGTGTTTAAGAAAAGTAATGCATTTCAATCCAAACTTACAATTTCCAGGGAACGTGTTATACAACCATGTGGTAAACAAGTCATTCACAGCAATGTTTTTGATCAACACCTCTTTAATGGTCGTGGCTACCTTATGCTGTATTTTGTTCCTAAAGTGGCAGACAAGACCTGAACAGAAATCTTTAAGAGAAGCTGGTGCCACTAATCCATTGACGGATTTCTTGGATATAAATAATATGAAACAAACTTTACGTACTTTATCGAAGCCACGTGCTAATCACAGGAGACTGTTCTTATGGTTCCTCCTTATATCTATGGCGTTTTATACGTTCCAAAGAGGTATGTAATTTATTAGGTACACTTGGTCTTACTTTAAGGATATGAAAAATGATCTAGGTAGTTGCCACGGAGTGAAATCTGTTGTTCTGGTATTCATAATACAGGGAATTCCCTAGCTTAAGAATTATCAGGTAAATGGTGCCCCTGTTTAAAATAAAAAAATCCTTTTAAATCCTATCAAACAAAAACAAATGCATGAAACCATTAACCTATATGAAATGTAACCTTTTTTGATATTAGTAGCAGTAGAGACCCTTGTGAAAGATTTCGTCCAGAGAGGTACTGTCGTAGTCGTAGGTATGGTTATCTATTTCTGCTGCCAAGTAGTAATGTGAGGATTACTGCGTTCCGATTTGGAAGGGTAAGGGTGCTGGTGAAATTACAGGCATATGGGACTTGTCAACTTATGTCTCAGGGTACGGGCGCAGTGGCAGTGCCCCTCAGATCTTTGCGGTTTAAAGCTCTAAGTAGCACTGCAACTGCTAGGGATAGGCGTGTTGCTTACCCCAGGAGAACGATTAATTCGTATCGTCACTTGGTATTATAAACAAAAGGAAAATTTAAATTTTTATTGAATTGATAATCAATAATTTTTTATGTGAAATTCCTCCACTAGTTTGTTAATACAATATTTTGAATATCAATTCTATAAAAAATTAAATACAATGAATAGCGTCATCTCTAGCCAGGGCTGGTAGCTGTAAAGGTTCTCACTGGGTGACGAATGACTTACGATTTCTCATAGTCTAAAAAGTCGTTGAAATACCAAATACAAAGACACGACAACAAACTCAGAAAAATTCGTGAGGTCCGCTGTTTCGTTCCGTTGCTTAATTGGTGTAGCGTCTGACACGGTAAGTTAGAAGACGTCGGTTCGAATCCGGTTCGGTTCGAATAAATTTTTTCTGAGTGTGTCTTTGTATTAAAATTATAAAAAGGAAAATTCTGAATAAAAAATGTAATTCCATTCTGAACATCGCTTAGGTAGTGATATCGTAACTCCATTTTTGAGCAAAAATGGCTTTTTTACTGTTCAAGCTATCTATGGGCCAATTAAAGGCTGAAATATAAATTTGTAGACCTTTTTTTAGTTATAAAATAAAGGTATAATCATAGATTGTCATACAATTATTTCTGGTAATTTTGTCTTTTGAGCTTACTCAAAAGTTCACATTAATGGTGGTATGAGGTTTACGAATTATATCACGACTAAGTACAAATATTTGTGATTGTCTAGTCCTAGGGCTTTCTAACAATTGACTTTGTTACAAAGTTATAACCTAATAACGATGTATGACTGTCTGATACTGTTTACATTATAATAAATAATATAATTGCGATCATTTGCTCAGAGACTGCAACAATATGAATCTGATTCCATTTTGTATATTTCAGACGAGCGTTCAGTGATGTACTTATACACTATGACAGTATTCCAATGGGACAACACAGCCTTTAGCCACTTCAGGACGTACTTAAGCACAGCCTATGTAATAGTCATGCTTTTTGGAATTCCCTTCATGACTAAAGTGCTCAATTGGAAAGATACAGTAAGTGGAGTAAAACTTATAATACCTGTTATCTCTTTTTTCTTCAAATATGAGCACCGCGCTATAACTTACTACTTACTACTTAATGTGACAGCTACAATTAAAGGTTTTCAAATTTATATGACAACTACCTGGTGCCCGCCATTTCTTTTGCGTAAAATAAGCACTTGAGTAGTCTACTGTACTTACTTGAGAAATGATCAGTTGTCTATACAAACTCTCATCCAATATTTCGCCCCTTTCATATTTATTTTTGTGATAAAAAGTTACCTATCGACTGTGAACTGGCAGTTGGTACTATCTCAATTTTGACAACTTTACAGGTGAAGAAAAAATTGTTTTCGTCCTATATATCATCTGATTTATTAAATAAAAATACGTATTTTTCAAATATTTTTATTGCTCGTATATTACGTATTTTTATTTATTAAACCAGATGCTATATAAATGACGCAAACAATTTTTTTCTTTATCGTGTAAAGTTGTCAAAATTGAGATAGTACCGGTTGCCAGTTCACAGTCACTATGTCCGTTTACTAGGTCCCATTATACATATCTCTATACCAAAATTCATCAAATTTGGTTCAGCTGTTTAGGCGTGAAAACGTAACAGACAGAACACTGTCCACTGTTTTTCGCCAACTATAACAATAGTTGGCGAAAAATTATTCGACCGATTCGTCTTATCGCTTCATCTTTAGAGTACTATAAGACACAAGAGTGGACTGTCTCGGTAACGCACGTGCCATCTGTATAGTGCAAACAACTAGTTTAAATATTAATTCTAAACTTGATAATATTAATACTTAAAAACTTGTTGAATTAAAAGAAAAAAGTCGGCATTCGCTATTTTACGAAGTACCTACTGTTAAAAAAACGACTTGTTAAGCGAAGACATAATTGAAAACTAGAATTCAGGAAAAGCATTTAGCGCACCCAAGACTGGCGCAATGGACCAAAACCGTTAAATCCGTGTACGTTTTAAGTAAAAGAAGTGTTAATGGCTTTATTGCCCTATAGTAATAGAGAGGATAAGCCGTTTTAAGAGATAACATTCGTCGGTGCAAATAATATTTCTTCATCTATACTATGGAGCTAGTTTCGCGTTTATAATATTAGTTTGGATATCCCACACAAAAGCCATGTGTACAATCATTGTCGTTAGTCTTGAGCGTAGAATTAATAATAGAGACCATACAGTGAGCTGTCTGGAGAAGTGTGCGCACACACAAATTAATATTGCGCCAATAATTTTGTATAAGATCACTCACTGCATTAAAAATTGCGAATAGAGATATTAAACTTTCGATCCTTTATAATACTTGAATGGAAACTGTAAGATATAGATGCGAAAGTCTATCTTCCCATATTATGCTGTTTGTGCAGTGAGGTTGTTGGGATGTCATCTGCACCCCAATTTTGCTAATTTTGTTGAAATCACAGGCCACTGTAATTCCATTGAGTTTATATTGCAATTATGATAATATTTGCTTTATATCATCTTTGTTTTTTTTCTTTCTATTTGCAATTCTACTAAAATCTAGTTGCAATGGAAGTTGAGTCTCAATAGAGTGTTAGTGTAATGTGTGATCAGTGATCGATGTTGCGTTACTAAAACCACAACGGAAATTACTATGCATGTTATCTTAATTTTTTGCAATTTAGTCTTCAAATGAAAAATGTATAATATTTCGAGTTCTTAGGTTTTCGCGATTGTTACACAGGAAATGGAAATGAAACTATGTGACCCTTTACAGGTCCCATGGTCACCATGACCATGGGCCCTGTCAGGGCCCGAAACGTTGGTTTGTTTCAAAAAACAAATATAAGTTGTAAGAAATTCACCATCTTTCTTCAGATTAAACTCTTATTAAGTTTATAGCTTTTCTGTTATTGAGTTTCACGTGTAGAAAGATAGTGATTTTCTTACCATAGCTATACGAATGTCACTTATGTGGTTTTACCTTTAAACAGACGATATAATATTATTATGTTGTACAATAATATTATATCCGTCCGTACTACACCATCGACATGCCATCGATGACTACAAGAAGAGTAGAATACCAAAAAATTGCAATGGTAGTTGAGTAGAAGTTCGATGGCTAGCCACTACTTTTTAACTGTTAGCAGAATACCAAATGTACAAAATCTTGCCATTGAGATTATCGGTACACAACTGAGGGCGCGTTCCCATTATGTCGTCACGTTTTATTATCGTTGGACGACTGTCGTGTCTAGCCTGTTCCCATATCACGACTATCTGTCGTGGACGATTTTCTATCGTTGAACGACTGTCGTGACTAGCTGTTCTCACTAGACCGTGACGACAATTTATCGTTTCACGACAGCCTCCTTGTCGTTTGCATGACAGTCGCTTGTATGTTCTTTTGGAAGCCGGTAGTGTGTGTTCGCTCGAAATGGATGACGACGAAATTATAATAATGTATTACTTTTTAAAAATGCGGAAGAGGAAGTAAACAAAGAAAAGAAAATATAACGTGACGTATAAAATAAAACGTGACGACAATAGTAGCTGCGACAATCTGTCGTCACGTTTTTATCGTGACGTTTTTTAATCGTCTGTCGACTCGTTCTAGCTGTTCCCACTGTGTTGGGTTGTCGTTACAACGACAAAAAATTCGTGAACGACATTTAATCGTGTCGTGCTATATGTGAACATCTTAATTTAAATTTACAAGCTACGACACTGTAAACTAACTGCACGACAATCTGTCGTCACGACGTAGTGGGAACGCGACACGAGACGATTTAAAATTAGCAGACTTGGGCCCCTGGTTAGCGACTTATAGTCAAACAGGAACAATTTTAGATAGTTTATTCGTTCATGGTGCAAATAGAAGTGAATTAATAATTTAATTACAATTCATTGAATCTTATGCGTACTCAACATTTCCTTCAAAAAGCAATTCAGTGACCTATTAAAGAAGTCGCGTTGCTTCGACACATTACACTCTTATACACTTAAGGTTTTTATAATCTCAGTACAGAATACTAAAAAACCGACCTCAAAAGTACGTGGAATTACGTCTAATTGCTAAGTTTTATAGAAATATACCCTAGTTCGCCACTATACAGGACTTGACACTGGAGATAATAAAAATCGGTTCTCACTACTCAAAGTATATTGAACCATTAAAATAATTGCTCCTAAATTAAAGTTAGGCGCTATTTATAAAAATCAATCTTCATGCGTGAACAGCCACCCTTCGAGGTGGGTGATTTTCTTCAAAATAAAATGGGACCACTATGGAATTACCCCCTTTCCAACAAAAAAGAATCATGAAAATCGGTTCACAAATACCGGAGTTATCGCGTAACATACACACATCAAAAAAAGTTTGCGATCAATAG
Organism: Hyposmocoma kahamanoa; assembly: GCF_003589595.1. Taxonomy (NCBI): domain Eukaryota; kingdom Metazoa; phylum Arthropoda; class Insecta; order Lepidoptera; family Cosmopterigidae; genus Hyposmocoma; species Hyposmocoma kahamanoa. The sequence continues at coordinate 15,720 of NW_020653489.1, forward strand.
CATAAGCTCCTATAATTCTTTAAATTTAACTTTATCAAGAAAAAATCTATGTTGTATGCTTTCTTTAAATAGGAATACCCTGTTTGAAATTAAAATATAAAACTATTTTTTATTATTTATTTTAAAAAATTGAGCCATTAATCATAATGTAACAGTGATAGAAATTTCATAGAAAGAAAAAGACTGTTTAATTAAACTTAAACAACAATTTATTATTAAAAGGTGTGAATTCAATATAAAATAACTCCTCCCCTGGCTCGAATACATGCGAAGATCCTCCTGGGCATGCTGAGGATCAAGCTATCCAGCATTTCCTGGGGTAACCTATCCCATTCTTCAATAGCGGCTTCCCTGAGCCCTGGAACTGTCTGGGGACGTGGCTCACGGTTCCATACTGCTCCTTTAAGAGCATCCCACGCGTGCTCTATTGGGTTTAAGTCGGGCGAGCCGGCAGGCCAGTCTAATCGTGTGATATCGTATTCTTGAAGAGCAGCATTGACTCGTTGAGCTCGATGTGCGGGCGCATTATCATCGACCAGTACAAATTGGTGCCCATGGTTTACTCGGAATGGTCTGACGATATCATCAATAGCAACTGCTTTGTACATGTCTGCTGTCATGAAGCCCCGATACGGGATCAAAGGCGTTCTAGCTCCAATCATAATGCCACCCCAAAAGGACACCGATTTTCCGCCTTGCTGAACTGTTCCAGTGGCAGTTCTTTGTCTTTCACGGTCGCCTGGTCTTCTCCAGCCACGGACACGTCGGTTATCTGGATGAGTGCTGATTCGGGATTCGTCAACGAAGAGACAGTTTTGCCAAATGTTTTCGTCCTCACCTTCTTCATTTTGCCGAAGTCTAGCCCACTGCAATCTTCGTTGTTGACGTTGCCGGGAATTGAGCGGAGCTCGCCAAGACCTCCGTGCTCGTAATCCAGCCTGGTGCAAGCAATTGCGAACGGTCTGCGTGCTAACTTCAAGCCCAGAGGCGGCCCTGACTTCTGCTTTTATTTTATTGGCGTTGATTGTTGGATCACGGGCTGCCAGCAATCTAATATAGCGCTTTTGGGCAGCTGTCAAAACAGTTGGGCGACCGCTGCGGGGTCGGTCAGCTAAATTCCCCATTCCGTGATACCTCTGCAACGTAGCCACGACACAGGATTGGGATATAGCAAGTCTGCGTGCTATTACTCTCGTGGTGCATCCTTCTTCCCTCAAAGTTACTATTCTAGCTCGTAAAACCTCTAATAATCCTCTTGGCATTTTTTCAATCACAACTTTCCGCGAAAAATATCTTGAATCGCTTATAATTGACTAAATCAGATTTCTGAATGAGCGTAAGCTAGGACTGAAAGCCTTTTTATATAAAAAAAATATATAACGGGGTCATTGTTTTATGTTCTAATTTATTTTTAAATAAAGAATCTAAAAAGAAGAAAAAATCATAATATAATCTACAGTAACAAAAAAGATTTCAGTTTTTCGAAGTGATCGCAAACTTTTTTTGATGTGTGTACATACAAAAAAAAAGAAAAAACGAACACAGTCGAATTGAGAACCTCCTCCTTTTTTGAAGTCGGTTGAAAACAATGTCTAATATAAAAAGGGAGATTATGGTACAATAGGTATTAATACAGTAGTTTTACGGATAATTTTAACGTCGAAGATAACGTGCATTCGTTAATTGTTATTTTCAGATAATAGTAATGCTGGGTGCTGTATCTCATATGACGGGACACTTTATCTACGCGCACGCAACCTCAGGCAAGCTTATGTACGTGGGCGGAACATTCGCGGCACTCGGCCCTTGTGTAGCGCCTCTTATAAGATCTATGACTTCAAAAGTATTAGCGCCCTCAGAAAGAGGTATTTTTTTTTTCAAATCTTCATGTCGAATATATCATTTTGCTTATCCAGAAATTTTCTGTATCAAATAATACGTGGAACAGTGCTGGGCTCCTTTTAGGAATGAGCAGTGACCCCCTTGTCCACCGCAGTAGCCCAAAGCTAGCTGGGGACCGTCACACGAGTTTTCTGAGCCTTATTTGATATGAAGTCTTCCTCACGATAAAGAGAATGATGATGAAGTTAATTCCCTTCAGCCGTACAAGATTCAAAAACTCGGCCACGTGGCAAGTATCCAAAATACAACCTTGTTACATGATTAGGTTGTATAACTTGTCATAGATCTAGCATATAAATCACTGCATCCTGAACAAAATGAACAATTTAGATTATTACTTTCCAGGAGTGGCGTACGCTTTCTTGTCGGTAATGGAAAACGCTGTGGCGATGTTCGCATCTGTAGTCTACTCGCAACTTTATAGGGCAACTCTAGAAACTGACTATCTGAATGCCATATTTTACCTCACAATGGGCACGCAGGTCATCGTTTTTATTTGTGCATTGTAAGTAACAACATAAACATATTTGTTAATATTAGGGGTTAAAGTATGAAATTGCCGTTTTATTGCAATAGGTTCTTTGAATTTTCATAGAATCTTCATGGTTTGAGGTTTTCGAATGAAACTTTTTTCAAATGGTTTCGGTGATTTTTTTTTTTTAAATTTGAGACATTTGAATATCGACTTTCAATTGTTTTTGTTATTCAATTTAGACAAGAAAGATGGATACTGCGAAAATTCGAGTGATTTTTGAATACGAGTTCCGACGCGGAACTAACGCGGCAGAAACAGCCCGCAATATCAATGCTGCGTTTGGAGAGGGGTCTACTAATGAACGCACCGTGCGATTTTGGTTTAAACGCTTTCGTGATGGAAATTTCGACTTAAAGAACGAGCCACGAGGAAGACCGCCCACACAGGTGAATAACGATGAATTAAGAGAGATAGTGGAAGCCGATCCTAGTCAAACTACCCAGGAATTAGCGGCATGGTTTAACGTTACCTTACCCACAATATTGACTCACTTGCGTCAAATCAATAAAATAAAAAAATACGAAAAATGGGTGCCTCATGATTTGACTGATCTGCAGAAAGAAACGCGTGTTGAAACTTGTGTTGCCTTGTTGAACCGGTACAGAAATGAAGGAATATTGGATCGAATTGTAACATGTGATGAAAAGTGGATTCTTTATGATAACCGGAAAAGAAAAATGCAATGGCTGACCCCAGGTCAAATGCCACAACAGTGTCCTAAAGCAAAACTTACCAATAAAAAGGTAATGGTAACTGTTTGGTGGTCTCAGCATGGTGTTATTCACTATAGTTTTCTCCGATCTGGTCAAGCAATAACGGCAGATGTCTATTGTGCCGAACTCCGAACCATGTTGACAAAACTAGCAGTAAAACAGCCCCGACTCATGAATCGATCTTCACCATTATTGCTCCACGACAACGCGAGACCTCACACAGCACGAGAAACCATTTTGACCCTTCAGGAACTGCAGTTAGAAACCATTCGTCATCCTCCGTATTCACCAGACCTTGCTCCAACGGACTACCATTTTTTTCGTGATTTGGACAATTATCTACGTGACAAGAAGTTTTCTTCCCAGGAGGCAGTACAAAATGCTTTCACACAGTTTGTGCAGTCTAGATCGTCGGAGTTCTATCGCAAAGGCATTAATAACCTTCCCATTAGAT
>NW_020653490.1:0-15745 GCF_003589595.1 Hyposmocoma kahamanoa
ATCGTCGGAGTTCTATCGCAAAGGCATTAATAACCTTCCCATTAGATGGCAGCAATGTATAGATAATAATGGCAACTATTTTGATTAAATAAATTTGTTAAAAATTTAAAAAATAAACAATTTAGATTTTCAGTACAAATCGGCATACTTTAACCCCTATTACAATAATTATAAGGACCCCGATTCAGAAGTCTTCGATATTTTAATCGAATTGTTCGATCGGATATCGTTCGCGAAACGAAAGGCGCTGTGTGTGTGTGATAAATATTACACCAAAACTTGTGTGTGACACCGTCGAATTGCACCATGTCTGAAAACGTATTGTGATACTGACAAATGACAATACTCGTAGAGTCGGAGCCCTCACTTATGTATCCACTATTTGTATAGCAGTTAGTACAAATAATGGATACTTAAGTGAAAGCGCCGACTGTACAAATTGTATGATATTGTCAAAGGTAATCCCGAGACTGCGCGAACATGAACGAGACTGCGCCGGAAAACGCGCGACGTGCGTTTTGGCTTGTATGTTCTAGTTTATAAGTACACAATTGACTTTAAAGTTCATTATGCTTTGTACATCGTTCTAAAAATTCGCTTCCATTCTATCCCGCCAAATTGTGAATTGGGCCGAAGAATGGATTATTCCGCCTGGTAATATTCGTTATAATAATCTTCGTTTAGTTTCTCTAGGTACTTTAACAAAACAAAAAACGTAACTAGGTAAAGTAGCTTATTCGCCAGAACCCATCGCGTGAACCAAATCCATATAACTTTGAACACGCCTATTAGTTTCATGACAAAAGTTTTAAAACCTTACAGACACCATGACCCACATATATTTTTTACCACCTCTCCTTTAGTTTTTTCAACCTCTAAGATACCACCTGAACTTCACTGTACTTCACAAAAGGCTGTGATTTTTTTTGTTACGAAAATGCTAGTCTATTCTATTATATTCTATTTCGAGCATGAGAGACTTTTTAGAAAAACGAATACATAAACAAAACTAAGATTGCTGTTTGTACTTCTGTTTGGGTGAAACAAAAACAGCGATATATCAGTAACTCTTTCAAAAACAATAAGAGCTAAAGGAACGACGATTCGTTTGCACATGACCAACGATATCTATGTACTGTGATGTCTTTGCACATGATTATGATACTGTTATTTTATTTTCAGTGTTATGGAAATAATGCTAAAGGGTCGCAAGCTGGAGGCAAGTATCGAATATGATGAGGAAACTACTTCGGTATCAACGTGACATATAAATAAAACCTTCTTTTCCTTTATTAACCCTGTAATTATACATGTGGTTATTGATACATAGTAAATGACTTAATGACTACCTGAGATTAATAGAGAATGTTGATACGCACGAAATGACATTTCTTCCTACAACCTTTTTACGGCACTTAAAAGTTTTTGATGTGAATTTCGAATCTCTCGTATACTCTTTACCAAGTATGTAAGAACCCCAAACTAAATATGGGCTGAGACTTACCTACATCGAATTATTAAAAGTTTCGAATACATATTGATATAGGAAGAATATAAGTTATATAAAAAATATGGAAATATTTGAATTATTTAGGATCGAAATTATTGTAGAGTTAAAAAAAATATGAAAAAATATAATGTTGCGATCTTAGTATTTTAAATAAAATATTTTTATTGTTAATGTTAATAGACTTTAAATCAATTTCCTTTCCCAAAAACGGTCAAGTAATATAATAATAGTAAAAAATTTTAAAAATTAGCACTTTCATAAGAAAAGGTGATAGATATAGTATGGTCCTGTTTGAACACTTATAGTTTGATATTTCATTGACCATACAGAATCATACATAATACAAAATACAAATAGTAATTTTATAATAAAGATAATCACTACGAACATTTATGATTATTGCATCACAATATTGATGCTTATCCCCACACAAGCGCCGAAACGAACGTTCTATGGGATTGTATCCCAGAACAATGAAATTTTTAAAAGCACCTACTACATAGTCTTACATTAAACATTGGCATTTATCTTACATACTACAAAACGCACAATGTGCGTGTAAATCACATCGATATTATCGGTTTATTGAAAGCTCGGAAATGTATTTCTACGAAAAGGCCGCGTAAAGAGCTGACATCGACTTTTTTTACAAATGATCTTATTTTCCATCTTCAAATCTTTTTAAGTCGTATTATTTATCCCACTAACCTATACCATACACAGAAAAAGACCTCAAAATCAAACCTTATTTGAATCCGTCATAAAAACTAACTTTCCTCTCTCGTCAAAAGGATAGATATAACGCCTGCTCAGTCGCGACCTCGAACTTACATGCTACTTGACTTTGAAACTTACACACTACCAGAAGGTTGTCAACTGATTCGTCATCTTAAACACAGATATGCTCACCAGGACACTGACTAATGGACGTGTGCTCTGGCAGAGGTACAAAGATACTATAAATATTGGCCAGAATATTTGACAACCTTGAGTAGGTACCTAAATATTTAAGATATTTGGTAACATTGCGAGATTACACATGACGTTAAAATAACACACATAAACTCAATAGTAATTCGCTTAAGCTTTAAAGTAAATGCTGCGGCTTGATTTTCTTACAACTCGCAAGGCTTTCCCTAGTAGTTGTAAAGATGGTCCCAAACCGATATTACTTTTCCTCTAATAAAAATACAGGAATTTATGAACACCTGGAATGATTTGATTTTCATTAATAAGTTACCCAACAAAATATAACAACAACCTTTCATTAATTTGAATATAATTGACAGTTCTTTTTTGCAGCACTTAGCTGTAATTTGCAAATGACCAAGGTTGGGACGTAAACAAATAATGTAAAAAACAATAGTAATGTCGTAAAAAAGTTTACAAAAGGCTTTCAAACGATCAAAAAGCGAAGCTGGTTATAAAATAATACGACCAAGACATGATATTTAGCTGTAAAGTTATAGGAATCCCCCTTGCGCTACTTTAGTTTTACGGGGTGTCGTTATCGGTGCCGTCGTCATCATCACCGTCGTCGTCAGGTGGTGTCATAGTAGCTTCGAACATTTCATTCGGATTAGTACGATATAGGCGACGTGCTTCAGCGTAAGCTTCCTTGACACGAGTGTTGAATTCCTGTTCTTGGATGTAGCTTTTGCGGTACTTCAATATGAACAAGGTAATGCTGACATAGAACAGCAGGTGCTTGGCATATCCCGTGATCAGTCATGGTTCTCTCAGCCAGCTATCCAGGAACTGCTGGATTTCGACGCGGGCCTCGGTGAGTTCGGTAGAGTCGTTATCGGATGGCGAATACATGTTAGCGCAGTGAGCGGTTCCTACAATTTACATATAAATTTTTAGTAACATTAAACTTTTTTTTATAAAGTTGCGTTTGCAAAAACTTACCATTGATGTAAATAGCAGGGGCACCATTGTCCTGTGTCTTAAGAATTCCCAAAGCATGCCACGGGTCGACACTGCCTTGCACGTAAACTACGCGGGTGACTTCGATATCCAAAGCTCCGTATTTAGTGTTTGTCCATGCTACAGCGTTGCGTATGAAGTCCAAATTATATCTTGAATATAAAAATAAATGCTATGAAAATACACATCAATATACAAGTGTTGACGAAAATTGGCAATGTTAAAATTGTTTGAATTTCCAAGAGCTTTTTATATTGACGGGAATTACACTCGACACTTACTTTTGCCCGAAGATATCCATGCATTGTTGTACAAAGAAGTCTAAATCAAAATGGTTGCCGAAAATGTCAGCAGCGCCCGATGAGGTTTGGTAAAATCCGAATTCGGTGCATGTTTGGTACATCCACTGACGAGCTAAAATTTTAATAATACTTGCAGGTGCCTTCTAGATTTTTATAAGTGATTTCATTACATTGCGAAATGAGTACGTCGTCAACAATTAGCGAAACTGGTTAAACGTAAGTAACGAAATATTTATTTTTTATCGTAAATAGCGTTAAATATGTTATCGTGAATACCTCCGCCAGTGTTTTCTTTCCATTCAACAGCCCTTAACTCGTTAATCATTTTCCCGTAATTGTAGTCCATACATGTCTCATGGGACTTTTCTAGCGTGATGGCGTTAAACTCAGCCAGTTTTTTGTATGCTGCCTTGTTTCCTTCCGAGTCCGTCAATATTTTACATACCTGGAGAAATGTTTATATATATTTGTAATAGGCATTTTTAGACAAAAGGTACCATCGAAGTTTACATGAGATTGATTGCGAGCAAATCAGTGTCATATTTCAAAAACACCGTTATCGCCCCACTAGCGTATATTCACCGAAAAGATTCTAAGTAGGCACGACCCACCGTCCACACATAGTAGACTACCTCCTCCAGTGAGCATATAAATACGAACTAAAATATCATTGACCTCCTTATAATTATATATATCTGTTATTTATGTTTTAATTACATTAATTTGGCACTCGTGGCTTAATACCATGTAGACCCGTATGATATCACAATCATGTAATTCCCCTGAATATAATACAAATGCATTGTAATATAACGAGGGTTTCTGATGTTAGTGTTCACCTCTTAACAGCAAATGTCCGATAGACGTACACTCCTTTTTTGGAAATAGAATAAGATCCATTTATAAAAATTATACGTACGGTGTTAATAGTGACGTTCTTGTATTTTTCATCGACGCTGAAACGATTGTCTTCATTGTACTGCACCAGGTCAGCGAAGTCATCCGCGATTGAGTTGAAAAAATTTTTCAAATCATTTGCGGACACTCCTTGGAACGGGGAACATACTCTGTAGAACATAATACGTATTTATAGTTATGAGTCATCTGTACCGCGTCGCGCAAGCTTGGCATCCTGAACAAGGTGCACCGATTTTTTACTCCAGAACTGCGATACCTGTTGTATAAAGCTCAGGTACGAAGCAGCATGGAGTACTGTTCACACCTTTGGGACGGCTCTACCAAGTACTTGCTCGATGCCCTAGATGGACTGCAGCGCTACGCCTTCCGTGTTGTCAACGATCCTCATGTAACTGAGCATGCGGAGACGTTACAGCTTCGCAGAGATATAGCGTCTCTTAGCGTATTCTATCGCCTGTACCACGGTGAGTGCTCTGAGGAGTTATTCAACCTTATCCCTTCCTCTCCTTTCCATTAGCGGACCACCCGTGCCGGACTGCGTTGCCACAGTCGGACGGTCAGTTCAATACCGTCCCGCGCTAAAAAGTTTGGCAATTCGTTTTTATGCCGAACCATCAAATTGTGGAACCAACTCCCAGCGCATGTATTCCCTCCCCTCTATAACATCGGGTCATCTTCTTCAAACGTAGTGTGAAGAAGCATTTGGCCAGACCGGGAAAATGATAGTGACGGAGTGAAGATATTTGTGTTTTCCATCCGTTACTCTCATCTCTGGACTGTACTCGCACTTTCCATCAGGCGCGGTGCAGTCATTTTGCCGTCACAATAAAAAAAAGAAAGAAAAAATGAGTTCTGTATGTCAATTTGGACATGCCCGTGCCGGCTCCATCCAATATCGACATCACCTTTGATCTATTCCATCGCCAAATGACTTGCTTCCCAAAACTTATGCAGCATAAGCGCTATTTAAGAAATGACACGGATGAAGTTGTCATCAGGAGAGCCGAAATTTTGAAAGCTCGTTTCCTAACTTTTTATGAAGTCGTAGACCAACAACGCTAGCAATTTCAAATGGTTTACTAACTTAAACTCCTTCTCGATGACTTCGGGGTTGGCTTTTAGCATCATATCAACTTGTTGCATTCCTTCCTTTAAGTGGTTGACGCAATCGTCGCCGCCAGTCTTCTCACGCAAAGCTTTTACTACGACTTGGAAGTATTCTAAAAAAAAATATTGTTTTAGACACATACATTATTTAATAAGTCATTTGAATTGAATAAAAATATATGCAGATACCCATGAAATCAACTTTAGCAAGCAGGGGTGCACTTGACGAGACAGCTCCATAGACAAGGTGAGGGTACTTCATTCGTAACCAAGCAGCTAAAGACCCAGGGTAGGACCCCCCGAACACCATCCATTTCACATTTTTTCTTAATTTTAATTTTTGGTTCATCGCATTTATGAAGTTCGCTAAATCTGCCAAAGCTTGCTGCGACGACAAAAATTGCAAGTTCTTTACGCTTAAGTCTCTGAAAACACAAGTGATTAATTTAAATCCTGTTCAATGCTGCGTTTTTAGTAATAAATAAAACATATTGCTACTCATGGGCAACAAATTAAAGTCACTTGCAAAGATATTCGGGTTTTTTATGCCAATACAAATGCATTCCGTGTTAGCGAGCAAACGAATTGTAGGTAATTAAGCATACGATTATCCGACCACTAATAATAGCACATTTACAACGCACCACCCAACAAGATGTAACATATACTAAAATAAAGAAACAAAACAAATTAAGAAAATTATTACTAAATATGCGTCGAACTTCAACGATAATGAACCAACTCTCTTTTCAACACTCTTTAGTTTGTTGTATGAAAACAGGTTGACATTTATTTCTTGACTTTTATAGGTTTAATCATACTATCAATATAACTAATATAATAAAATAATAATAACTGCCTCCGTGGCCGAACGGTTACCATGCCGGACTGCCACGCAGAGGTCCCAGGTTCGATTCCCGGGCCGGGAGAAATATTTGTATGGCCTACATTTATTTCTCTCGTGAGTTTGGGTGTAATTTGTGGTTGTCTATGTGTGTGTCCATGGCACCCGCGACACAGGGTTTCCCTAGTGCGGGGCTATGTTGATTGTGAGGGTTATTATTATTATTATTATTATTATTATTATTATAATACAAACATTATTAGTTAAAATGAAGACCACCCTCAAATCCCGGATGAAGCCGTACGGCAAAAAAGTTGATCAAATTATTTAATATGGAAAAGATTAAAATGTTGTATTCTTTTTTGAGGTCATAATAGTTCATGGAATAATCTCTTAAAACAATCATAACATAAAACATTCAAAATATAAATTCTCATATTCATATGTCGAATCGACTTTTGCTTGTTATGTTATATTTTGTTATGTTAATCAATATTAACATAATTAATTGAATCATATTTTAAGAAATGTGTCATTAATTGAGACTCTCAGTATCAGCGCAAAAGTGGTGCAACTCACATTTAATTGTTTTCTACATTATTTCTTTAAATGCTACCTACTACAGTACATAATAATTATATATTTGGATGCTGAAATAAATGAAAATTAATTTGGCTTTATTGAAATCTCATCAACCAATCAATCTTCTTTACGCTTTTCATGAGGTTATATCTCTTTGCGTTGATAGCTTCAATTTATATTCAACAAATATTTTCTAATCATAACGTTATAATATAGGTACACGAGTTATTTAACGCTTAATATTCCGCTTTGTTTCATATTTACTATATACTCAAATTACGTTTAAAATGTGGCCTTATCGAATTCGATAACAAAGGAATGGTGCCCATTTAACGGTCAATAATACGTATTGTTTTTACTATTTTAAGATAACATGCGACGCCTTTTTGCGTTGTAAATTTATATGAAATAGTTCACTTGGACTTGGGATAAAAAAATCTAGGCGGTATTTAAATATAAGAAGGCATCAATTTATTTATAGCAAATACATATTTTATACTATTTCACAGTAAGCTGTGTGAATGGACGATTTTACACGGGTCCAACATTAATTAATAAAATTATTTTAAGAAGAGGAGCGTCGTAACGACCCATTTCAAATAAACATTAGTTCTGCAAAAGATCAAAAGTGCAGATGTTACAATTTTTTTTTTATATTCATTGACATTTTTCTACCTAGTTGCTTGATTCACGAACTCTCCTCCCTTTTTGAACGGTCGTCTGGCGTTATACATGTTCATATGAACTGCCTGTAAAAAAGCTAACAAACCTCTCCGAAAATAGGAAAACGGACGTGGATGCACCATGACGTTGACGCCACCTTAATGTATCTTTTCCAGAGAAGTGGGTTGTGGATTCACAATCCTCTTTTCCGGAGAAGTGGGTTGTGGATTCACAATCCTTTAATCTCTACAACTACCAGAAACCCAACAATGTATTCACAATCTACCCAAAAAAAATTTTGGACCACAGTAAATGGGTCACCCTATATTTATCCGAACAACCTTTAGTAATATGAAGTAATATCTTACGTTGTAGGACGACTTTCTCCGTAATAACGATGCTCTAAATTAAAGCACAGGGCTTTGAAAAGTTTGGCATATTCAATCCATGTCCCTTTTACCATCCAGCGAGGATCAGCAGGCCCTTCTCCGCCAATCATTAAAAATATCGGTCCCGGATCTTCGTAGTCGTAAAAGCTATCGTTCATATAGTATCTCTGTAAGTAAAATTTTTGTGAATATCACTTTCGTAGTAACTGAAAGCGGTTTAGCTGTTTTTTAATGAAATGATAAATTCTTATTTAGTACCCATTCCGTACATAAAAACGAATCCGAGAGAGACCTCCAGATTCCATATCGGCAGTTGTACAAGGCCAAGAGCACGTCAAGCTTGACACTTAAGACTTAAATTCAACTCTATGCCGCTTACAATAAGAACGGTTCAAAGTACAAAGTGTCAAGCTTGATGTGCTCTTGACTGTACCACAAGGCTCTTGGTCCTTTGGGTAGTCTGTATACCAAATTCACGACAGATTTGCCATGAATTCCAACAACTATTGCCATAAGACGCAATCGGTGAATAGCTTGAATGGTGGAGAGTTAAAAGCTTGTCTGCTCGTTTGCCTACTATTTAACATAAAAAAAAAAAAAGCGTATCTCAAAGTCCACAGAGGTAACATTAAAAGGCTGAAAATTCTAGAATTGGACAGCTTTTAGTACAACATCTCACCTAAACATCTTCCCAATACGTAAGGGCTCCATTTACGCGTATCTGCTCAAAATTGCAGGGACTGTTTGCAAAATTAACGAAAACGACTTATTGTTAGCATTTATTTTATTTATTTATAAACTTACTAGAGTTAACATTTACTTAATTGTACAGTTTCACAAAAAGCGATTTTGGTTTGCGTATTTTTTGCCACTCGTCATCTATACATATGCGAGTACTACTAATATACATTACATTCGATATTTGAACAGCCTATACTTCTAATGCAGTAACCTTTACCTATCTGCCTACTGAAGTCTCTTTGTGCTGACAAAATATGACTTGGATATAAGCGAAGCAAGCGACGCTTTCTTGGCATCCATTGATATGCACAATCTACGAACGGAATTATCCTACCGGTCCTCAATCGATCTGGATAAAATTTGAAACGGCATACAAAAACACAATTATATGAACAGGTAGTGGCGAAGCCCAAATTTAAAGTTCTATCTATGAGCTGTGAGATAATTGTCGTCAACGACCGCCATGTTAAGTTTAAAATTGTGCGCGCGCATTTCGTGCAGAAATTTCAAAAAATACAAAAGAGAACGACAGTACGGTACATTGGTAGGGATTCGACATTTCACCTAGTCTAAATAGTACTAAGTTTTACCAAACACCCCTCAAAATTATTATTATACATACTCATTCACAGATTGAATAGGGTGGTTACCCTTTTCATTAGGCTACTTTTTACATTGTTACTGTTCTGCCCCAAATAGCCCTTTGCAACATTATTATTTACTGATAATTTCGATGAGTTAAAAATTCTTTGTAACCGCATTTTAAGCGGCGAAATTAATTAGTATAATTATTCGATTCATACATAGTACAGGTAAATCTTTAACTCCTTTAGATAAAATTTGTAGAAAATTTTTGAAACTGATTTACTAATAACAAGTAAATATGCAGTTTTTAAGCAAATTCTTTTATAGCAGTGGCTAAAAGTTGTGCTGTATTTTTTTTTTTTGGAAATCAGAACCCCTTTACTACTGGCATCAATATCCCAGGCACAAATACATAAAAATATATTACATAGCCATTTATCCATCACCCCACATACACTCTTGGATGCTTTTACTTTCAATTTTAAATTCCAATTCAAATTTATCATTTTCTTCTATTTACTTATCCAAAGCAACATTATCTTGTTGTTTATCCGACTTCACTAAAAACTAGCAAAACATCCTCCAATTTTTAGTTATAATAACTAGACTGGCGACCATTTTGATAACATTATTATAATTAAAATGTTTTTATTTAGTGTTTTATTTAAGTCTCTTTATTTTATTGTTGTTATATAATTTATTTATTATATTAATTTATATTATTTATTTGTAAATTAAACAGTTATCAAATAAACTATTTTTCTTTGTTTCTATTTACTAAATATGGAATTTTATTCTGGAAACATGCAGAGTAAGAATTGGGGCTATCAAGTCCAAATTCCAAATTTTTTATAAGAATTCAATACAGTAGGTATATTTATATCAATAGTAAATTACAGTAGAAATATTTATTTCTTAAAAACAAAAAAGGTTTGCTTTAGAGTAAGGAAACTGTTTTCTTTACGTAAAGATAATATTTAGGATGGTACCATGTACTAAATGATTTATTTAGTTCCAACCACTCCTTTATGTATCCACGCTCCCAGATTCAGTGTGGGATTACTTTGCCAGGTTTTTGGTTTCCCAAATTATAAAACTAGGATATTTTAAAAAGAAGAGTGAAGAGGCATGATGAAGGCAAATGTGTACCATAATCATCCACATCTTAATTTTCTGTTCAGTGAGATGGCGAACAAACATGAACCTATATATCTTATAAAAAATATGTCTGCAAAAGTGTTCTACATTATTAAATCTAAAAACAAATTAAAAATACTATCAAGACAAAGAACAACCACATAGAAAATTCCTTCAATCTGACTGGACTTGAGTCAATGTTTGTTGCAATTCCAGGGCCACTGCTCTCAAACAACTGGGCTACAGAACTGTGAACACTGGTTTGCGTCCAATCAGATAGAAAAACAATTTCTTTGTGTTCGATCTTTATATAAATGATAATAATAACAGTAAGTAATGGAGTATTTTCACAAAAAAATATGTGAAAACCATAATAGTAAAACAATACGATGATATTCATTATTTATACGAATATTACAAATTAAAATGAAAATATTGAAATATAGTACAAAGGAAATAATTTAATTAAAATAATTAAGAGGTAATTTCATGATACTTACTTGATTCCATGTACGTAGATCCGAAGGATTTGAATGATCCAATTTTTGACTAAACCATTTGGGCGCTGGAGTTTCATTATCTTCGAAAGCGCCAGGTGCTCCAAGATTTCCGTTTTCCCTGCGACCCAACCGAAAATGTCGATTCCCATAAACACGATTAACTAATATAAATAATAACAAATACAAAATTAACGGACGCATTCTGCAAATTTTCTTGCAAAATTAATTCAAATTTATGGCTTTTAATTTGATGAAATATGGAACCGCGTGGATCAATATTAATTCACTGGGTAAGTAAAGTAAGGATGAAGCGGCGCGATGGCGACACGGCTCGGGCACCCTCTCTTTACCCCTCACCCTCCTATGCACTCAGATGCAACTCTGCTCTGGCCAACAAACAGCTCGATTGATTTTATCGGACGAGACAACTGCTGGACATGCGCAGTGTGCGCCAATCAGAGCGTCCCTCGCGCGTCGTGTCCGTCGCGTCTGGTGATTGTGGATATTGTGGTATAATATCTATGGGTATAACCTTAGAGGAAGGGTATAACTTAATTCTTTTGTCATTGTATAACTCACAAATTTAATTAGAAAAATATAGTAGGTATAACTTAAATGTAACTTACATATAGGCAGTAGATCGGAAGCTTATAGTTCTATTGGGCTCGTAATAACGTTTTCTTTCATAATAACATGTAGGTAGGTATTAATTTTTCTTTCCACCAATTGACTTAGGAATTTTAAGGGAAAATTCGTAGATAGTATAGTACCAACATTTTTGAAAAAATGTACATACAGTCAAGAGGACGTCAAGCTTGACACTTTGTACGTGCTTTGGATCGTAAGCGGCATAGAGTTGGATTTAATTCTTAAGTGTCGAGCTTGACGTGCTCTAGACCCTGTACCTGCCACTCACTTTATGCGATTTGTTATCTACAAAAATACCTTCTAATTCTGATTATCACAATGATAACTTTTAACGCTATTAATATATTAAAAAATTATATAGGTGCATTTTGATTTCAGCAAAACATGATCATGGTCTTAGGCAGTGTTGGGCAAAATTTAATTGTTCTGGCAATTAACGATTGACAATTGATTAATTGTCAATTGCGAAACAGCAATTAACGATTGATCAATTGTTAGTTGCGAGAACCGCAAAATATCTACAATTAACAATTAATCAATTTTCAATCTTTTCAATGTTTTTGATTAACAATTAACGGAGTGAAGATATTTGTGTTTTCCATCCGTTACTCTCATCTCTGGACTGTATTCGCACTTTCCATCAGGCGCGGTGCAGTCATTTTGCAGTCACAAAAAAAAAAATTAAAACTGACAAATTATGATAAATTTATAGGGCATTATGGGGGTGAGTTAGGGCGTTGGTTGTGGGGGCCTGCTGGGGGCAGGTAAGAGGGCCGGTTGGGGGCAGGTAAGAGGGCCGGTTGGGGGCAGGTTAGAGGGCCGGTTGGGGGCCCGGTTGGAAACCCCGCTTGGGGGCCCCGGTTGGGATCCCCGGTTGGGATCCCCGGTTGGGGGGCCGGTCGGGGGGGGCCGGGTGGGGGCCCCGGTGGGGGCGCCCGGTTGGGGGCTCGGGTTGGGGGCCCCGGTTGGGGGCACCGGCTGGGGGGCCCGGTTGGGGGCCCCGGTTGGGGGCCCGGTTAAACAACTTATAAAAGTTAAACAACTTATATTTTTGAACGCTTTTAAACGCCAATGAACAAAATGTTAATATGATAATGTTATGTCATAAATAAAAACATAACTCGTTTTTAAGATTGGTATACTCTTGCGTTTCGCGTTGCAAGGTTTTTTTTAACATACAAGTCTATGCGCTTAAACGTTTTCTAAACGAATTTGTTAGCTTCAAAGTAAAAAGCGTTTAAGTGAAAAAGCGTTTAAAAAAGCATAACGTTTAAAAAATGAGCAGTTTTTACCATCTCTGGTCTTAGGCGATCACACTGCACCGCGCGCCACGACGGAGCGCGAGACGCGGAATCACGCGTGCGGTGGCGGAGACGCAGATCTGCGTCAACGCGCGGTTTAATCTACGTGGGGGCAGCGGTCTAGTGGCCCCGCGTCGCTTAAAGTACTCGCTTCGCAGTTGGTCGCAGTAGTTATCGTATATGTAGCCGAGATCCTTCTTTGACAAGAATGGTTCAAAATACAGAACTCATTCAGGACGCTGCAGTTATACTGTTTATTTGGTTGTCATTGTAGTACTGCCTGATTTTGCTTGCAACAATTCAAGGGTCCCAATAACCACCACATTCAGCTTCTACTGGAAATTTAACAAAATTCACCACATTTAGCTTCGACTGAAAATTACTTGAACACAAGAGTAATGGAGTAGCCTATATCGTAAATATTAATTAATTTTTATATATATTATTATGTCGAATTCACTTTAAAAAATAATAAATAGTTGGGCAGATACATACATACAAATATTACTACAAATGTGAAAATACGTGTACTATAAGAAATGTACCGAAATATTATAAAACTGTACAAAATAACACTTTTAAATGAGAACTATGATAACACAATACATTTGTTTAATGAAAATATGATGCAAAATCCTGTTTTTACACTTTACTGCTGTATAATTTTTACAAGTTATTATTATATGGTACTGCATGATTGACAACCGCGCTGTCAGTCGAACAAACAAAGACTGTTGCGCGATTGACGCTCTGTATGCGATTTTAACGCCCTATAGGTGCGGACACTTTGTAGCGCGAACCCGACGTCCATTTATTGGTAGCTCAATGTTCACGAACATTGATTTAAATCAATCAATCAATCAATCAGGTCAATGTTCATGAAGTGTACCTATCTATTGAAAATATAAAACACAAAATACGGTATATTCATTTATAAAACACACAACACAACATCCAAGATACCATTGATTACAATAGTGTGGTAATACAGGAGAACTTGAGATGCATTGCGGGATCTAGTGACATGTCATCTCAGGCTCAGGCGATGCTCACGTAACTCTTAGGTGTTTCGTGATACATGCCAAAAGGCTTATTAACCACGTCCTAACAGTCGTCACGTTTCACCAACTTCAAGTTTGGATGACAAAGTCCGAACAAAAAGTTAATAACAAAAAAATCTAAAAAAATATACCTATTTGTTCACGAATGTTGTTGTGCATAATTTTATAAAGATTTTTAAATATGTTTTATGGGACACATGTATGTACCAAAGTGCAGTGTTCTAACTCTGAATTAGGTGTAAACTTAAACTCTGAGACCTATATGCTCTAAGTGTAAACTAAATTCGTTTTTTTATGGATTAGACATCATAAAGAAACATTCCTATCCGGCTCACGGTCAAACTGTCCATATCGACCAGTCGGGCGCAGTACGCATGGCAGTAAGTAACACAAACTTGTTGTTGTATGTTTTTTTAGTAATGGTCATGGATTAATAAATAATATAAACGACATATTTGAGAGAAATGGTGCTCGTTACCTATAAACTCTACTTCAATCTAATTTTCGTAATTTGGTTTCACGTGTTTGGTAATTGTCACGCTTGCCACGTTCATAATTTACTTTTAATTCTAAGCAATTAATTAGATAACTAATCAAAATACTAAGAAGTTAGGCTGTCTAGCCCACAGACCATATCTATGGGCTAGACAGAGCACTTCACAAGTAATATGAACTTTCATAGCGTTTTCTTATTACACAATACGCTAAATAATGTCTACCTTTTTTTTTAAATAATGGAACTAGAATAGTTTGTGCCAACGTCAAAGTAAAAGGTTAGAAAACGGACGGGAGGAAAACCAAAAAGGAAGGGAAACAGCTAATTTGGAAGCTTAGAATAATAACGCATAGAATGATAGTTTCATATCAAACGAACTGTCACAAGTGAGGCAAAAACCAAATTCATGTAGGCGTAAGCAACTTGTAACTACGCTCGTCGGCACGCACACAAATATACAAATAATGATGCCATGGAATAACATTTCCCTCAAAAGTGTGGAAATTGTATCTTGCTTAACTCATCATTAAGTTAAATGTGCCAAGAAAGTAAATCCAAGATGGCGGACACGATTTTTCAAAATATGCTATATGGGTATCCTTTTCGAGGTATTTGGGGATGCTCATTACGCATATGGCACTCATTTCTAAATCCAAGATGGCGGACACGAGTTTTCAAATAAATGCAATATGGGTATCATTTTCGAGGTACTTGGGGGTGCTCATTACGAATATGGCACTCATTTCTAAATCCAAGAAGAATAAGTGCCATATTCGAAACCTAAAGCAATATTGTTATTGTATTGTTGCAATATGTGCTCCAATTCAAATAAAATTAAAATAAATAATTATTCAATAAAGCATGAACGCAGAGCCGTTAAAAGTATTATAAAATAATTAAGTGTCCCAATCACTTACAGGAGTTAACGAAAACATTTAATGTTTATTCAAGGAAATATTAGTACAAGATGCGCAAATAAATCGATATTACAGGCACCACTAAAATTTACGTAATATAATTATTTTGATACAG
>NW_020653491.1:0-12750 GCF_003589595.1 Hyposmocoma kahamanoa
ACAATGATATTCAATTATTTTTTGTGAAATTACTCCACTAGTTTGTTATAATTATTAAAACAAAGATTGAACACTTACAAAAACTCCGTTTGATCCAGCTGGATAGTATAATTGATTTTACTTCCACCAGTTCTGAGCTAAAATATTATTTTTAAAATTACCAAAGACAATACACCATTTTAAAAGAAGAAAAGTTTTTTGTTTGGACTTAGTGAAAAAAACCGCACAGACTTTTTGGCAAACGTTTATCTAAACATGTAAATTTTTACTTCTCATGCTCTAAAAGTACGTTATTATAGCCTTGCGTAGCGGGCGTAAAGTGCATCATTTAATCCCTAGGGAGTAAAAACTACGCAATTTTTTTAACTTACATATAGTGACCTATTTATAGACAAATTCAAACTGTTGCTCTAGTTCGGTTTTAGTTCTGTGCCTTTTCCGCATAGACGGTGGCGCCATATTATTTTACCGCGTTAGTGCGTTTGTGTATGGACCATTTAAGAGACGTGACGTAACACTTAAATCATTTTTCATACTTAATTGACTATTTTTTATTGCAATCGAAGTGAAAAGCAAAGTTTTCACTTCAGGACTAAAAGCCAATATAAGCCCTCGCTAAAGCTCGGGTATCTAAGAGTGTCTAATACTCCGAGGGTATATATTGGCTCGTTTTAGTTCCTCGATAAAAAAATATACTATTATCATTGACTTACAATAATTATAAGTCAATGACTATTATACTTAGCTATTATATTAGGAGTAGGTACATCTTCTTACCATAAATTTCATATGTTATAAAATAGAATTATAATTATATTGTAAAAACATGTTATACTAAATCATGAAGGAAGAAGATTTAAAATATGACATATTTGCCGATGACTTTTTAAGTCGAATTCTTTATATTTCGTCACCGCTCTCGTCTCTCACCCTAATCTACCGACAATACGATTTTTTCTCCTGTCAATCAACGCTTTGACAAAGCGGAAGATTCTGCCTAGCAGAAACAAGCTGTGGGTGCTATAATAAAATTTATATTATCCAATGACAACATTTTGCGCCCTTCGACTTTTTAGCGCGTCTGTATTTAAAGATAGAACAATCCTAATAGGGATGTACAGATTTAAAAAAATAGGGAAAAAATAAACAAAAACTCTTTATTTAGAAAAGAAACCCTTTCGTTATTTTTTATCACAGAAAAATAAAACAGAAAACAGTTTTTTTGCTTAACACAGTCACGTCACAAATTAAAACTAAATCTTTATTAACACATTTGCAAAAATATATCAACAACCACACCGAAATGTAAAACAAAATCACTGTATCAGCCATGTCAACACATCTGTTATTGTTAAATCATTGAACGACCATACCAGTTTGTCTTGACCCCTAATCGTCAATAGTAAAATTGAAGACATAGCTTCATAATATAGGCTTAGCGAATTAATACAAAATGAAACAACTAGTGAAAATCCATTATAACTTGAGCTATGATGTCAGCTTTGAAAACGAGTTTAAAGGTCAATTTAGAGCGCATATGGGGTAAAAGGTAAACAATACACTTGCGCCCAAACGACTTGACACACATAAATAATCACATAATTGGAACTCGCATCACAACATTGTGGTCTGTTACCCTAATGGTGCATTTTCGTGGGGTGAAAATGTAAGATTAATGTAGATATGCCCTTTGGATTTAACTTTAGGAACACTAAAATAGAAAATACGTAATAAAACAATTATTATTATGTTAATAATAAAAATACAATTAATGATAATGATAATTACTTTATTATCATTAATTATGGTTACATATATTATCCATCCTGATTCATGGTATTTTTCTCTTTAATTTTTGACTATAAATGACAAATAAAGAAAAAACTAAATAATACGGAGAAATATCTTTGGCAAAACGATTTGATGTGACTTTTTTCAGATTGACGTCGCTAGCGGTAACAATTTGCTGCTCCAATTAATTGTATAAATGCCAAAGTACTTACATGTAAATATCGTGTTATCATAACAATTATTAAGGATAATTATCACAACGAAGCCTGCTTAAAACTTAAAACTGAAATTATACCTTTTGAAAAGTATTACAATGACACTTTCGTAAATAATCCAAAACGAATTTCGTACATTATCGTATACGCTCATTGACTATTAATTTTATTTTGTAATAAATAAAACGCGTGTTTTTGAGAAAGTAACTCACTAGTCGAACGTGGAATTTTGTAACGTATTAAACGAGTTATGTTCATAGTCCTGTCGATAATTCTCGAACAATATACTAGTTTGTGATAGTGTCAGCTCGTGTCTAATATCATTTGTTTTCTACGGAATTGCGAGAAATCACGGTGGCCATGTCACTTTTGTTTTTAACATATAGTACATTACTTAATCCATGTGATATCTACCAAATTGCATATTTTTTCATTACTTGGACGACCATATCATCTGGTGCATGATTCTTGACTTAACATATTTTATGTAGATACGTAAAATGTGTGGTTGCTTAGTACCTACTTGAACATTTCTCTAATGTATATTCTACTTATATACTTAAAAGACTGATTTTTGTTTCATATGAACAATACATCAACGAAGTCAGATTTTTCGCTTCATATGAAAGACATCAACGAAGTCACATGCGTTTATGAACGACTCACCTAAGAAATTGGTTTTTGAAAAAAATAATTGTTCTCTTAGGACAATACCGTCGAATGTGGGGATACTAATGTATACTAACGATTTGCTTTCGACCTACGCATGCCGTTTCCGAGTCCGTTTGAAAAGGCTTATGGTGGTGGTCAATTTCACATGTGAAGTTGATCACTCCACTTTGTTTTTTTTTTGTATTCGAGTATACTTACGACGACCGTGAGCATACTTACGTATACTTACGATATACTAACGACTGCCGCAGAAAGAAACACTAAAAGCCGTTTTGGGGTGGCAATGTGAAGTTGACCACCTCAAAAAGTTTAAAAAAATCGTTGTTCAAACAACGATCTTTTTTAAACTTTTTGACAAGGACTCTTTCACAAGGAACTCTACTGCTTACAAATGTAAGCAGTAGAGTTCCTTGTTCAGAGTTCGTCCAGGGAAGTACTGCCACCTTACCTATTTCTACCGCTAAGCAGTAATGTTAACATTACTGTGTTCCGGTTTTGAAGGGTAAGGGTGCTGGTGAAATAAAAGGTGGGACTTGTCAACTTATGTCTCAGGGTGACGGGCGCAATGGCAGTGCCCCTCAGATCTTTGCTATTTGAAGCTATGAGTGGCACTTGATATTATAAAAAAAAATACTTATGTCGAGAGTGGAAATACTATGATAATATACTAATGACCTGTATATGTCGTTTCTGGGTCCCGTTTAGGGGGTGGTCAACTTCACAGGAGTATGAATAAACAAACCGTATCTGTGACTATTGTGTTTTTGTAACGAAAGATCCATACAAATCCACCGTAAAGCGGAATTAGATTACGATTACCAAGTGTAAACACCATTTACACACCCTATGTGACCCCATGGCTGTAGGGTTAGCCATATTGCAGCCGAAACGTAACCATGACACGTATCCCGCAATTTAATAGCTTGTTAGATGATGCAATGTGGTACACTTGTTATGGAAAACCATAAATATTATCCAATAAAATTAACTTTCACGTTATTCAAATTATAAAATCCAATTTCAAAAATCGATTTTAATAAAATATACGACACCCATCACTTCTATAATGTTTATGGTAAGACGATATTCATTAAAAACGAGTTACGATTAAGCATATTTGTAAATTAAAAACTTGTTATTTTCAAATAAGGAATACTGGCCACTTGAGTAGATGAAAATTGATTTCAAGTCTGCAAAAATGAAAAGAAAATCATTCTGTTTTTGAATCATTTCGTGTATAATATATTATAGCGTACGATTGTACTTCTAGCTGACTTCAAAAAGGAGGACTTTCTCAATTCGTCTTATTGTTTATTTTTTTGCATGTACCTATGTTATTAGATTACTCCAACATTTATGAAACTCTACTACTAAACTCTAGTTCAAATACTTTAAGTTTATTTATATTACGTAAAAAAATAAAGAGCTCTAAAATAACGTAGCAAATAACAAAACAGTAGGTAATAATCACGAATTAAGTTAGCCACCAAAGTTGAACCATATATGTAGTGAAACGACATAAATAAAGGAAAATTTAAAAAAATTAAAACTTCCATAAATTTAATGGCAATTGTCACCGTGTAACTAAATTACTGCAACTATTAAAAAGATTACGTTTTAACAAAATGAAAAGATGTTGATAAAATCTACCGTACGTGGATTTTTCACCGGCATTTATACCTCCAGTCATTTTACTACTAAATCTTAAAGTTATCGCTACAACTTTTAAATTAAAATGAATCATTTTATGACCACTGAGTGTGTTGAACGGGTAAGGTAGAAACATCAATGTTGCCACCCGCTGTGTTTTAGGGATTCTTCTCTTACGGTGGCACAAATAATTCACTTTTATTGAGACGTTGAAAGGGCACCCGTAGCGATTACATGGTGATTTTTCGTTTAGAGTAGACTTAAGTTTTTTTTTCTTATAAAAACAAGAGTTTTCGGAAAAATACCAGCAAAACTTTATTAAAGATATATTTTTGTACCCATTGTGATGAGCGTGTAACGATGGACCACACAATAATTTGTAGACGTTATACTTTAATTTTTAGTTTCAACACCAATGAAAACAATGCAGTAAAGTGATTGAGAAATTCGGATTCGAAAATAACTTTAAACGCCTGATGAAAAATAAAAACCTAAAGATTCATAAAAAACTATTGCTCTAAAATGCCTAATGCATAACGCGTCAACATAAAATATATTTATAATAAAGACTTTAACAGCGAAATGTGTAACAATTAAAAAAATATATCACCATGTTGATTATTCTGAAGTGCTTTTATTCAACGCGCTTTCACAATGCCGACGACAAAAAATGAAGAAGGAAAAAAAATGTCGCCAAACTTTATCTATTGAGAAATCGACACGTTTGATTTTATGAATCCCGACTCTTTAGATTTTTTATTGTCCAATTCCTAACCTTAATGTTACCAACAGAATAGACCTCCCCTTATCTTCCATTCCGTTACTATACGGGGTAGATTTATAAATATAAATATTAGACAACATCACATACGTTGCTCCGATTCCAAAGTAATTAAAGTACTTGTGTTGTGGAAATTAGAAACAATGACGATGTCACAAACATCCGAGGTAAATTAGAAAAGTTCGTTTCAACATGGACCCGGCCGGGGATCGAACCTGAGACCTCAGAGATAGCGACCCAACCACTCGACTATAAAAGTCGTCAACACCTACGAAATACATAAGTATCTAAGTAATTGTTTCGTTATGTTTGATTAATTTTACCATAGACATGCAGCACCGGCTTCGCCTGTGGTGCTTCTTTTTTATTTTTTTTATGATACCACCACCAAAAACATGCTCGACACTTGTTTCTCCTCTCTGTGAAGCATCATCAGGGGTTGTCGATTGTCATTTCAACACCGCAGAATCTCCTTCCGCCGAATAATCAACAATATATATGGCTTGTAAAATTAACTTCAAGAAACAAATATTCAATACAAGAATATAGAATTTTTCACTGAGTTCGCGGAGTAGCAAATTCATTTACTTCCATTGTTATTATTAGATAAAATTGGTTTTTGCACAATATAATGTCTGACTCTAGTAATCATTAATTATTATTTTTTACATAATTTGTATCTCAATGTACAATAAAACCTAAGTATTTTAATTTTCTTGTCGTGTCGGTGACATACACCGTAATATTTGCTATTTTAAATGTAATTGCGTCTTAAAAATCAACAAATAATTAACTACTACAAAAAAGTAAACTAATTAAATCAGAATTTTTTATAACTTTATAATTGTTAGAGAATCACATTATAGACTTTTTTAAGAATATCATCTCGAAATGGGCTACCGTAAAAATAAAACAAAAAACAATCAGATTTAAAAATCATAGGAGCGAGAAATTCTTTAAATGGTTTCCAAAAAATAGTTTCACTTGTTGTGACTTTGATTTTATCATACATTTCAAATATTTTTTACTATAGAAGCTGCTCGTAATAAAATCATTGCAGTGGAAAGGATTCCGTTTTATTGCGACTAATTAATAAAATGTCAGATGAGGGTGGTCTTGTTTCTTTTTTGAACAACTCTTATGGCACCTGCTTTGAAGATTTAAATGTAGAGATAGTTATCAAATTGTTATCGTTTTAAGAGTTTTTAAATAAATCGATTTAGATACAACTTCATAAATTCACTGACCTATTTATAAAAATAAATGTTCCAGATAATAAAACAAATTCCCTATCAGACCTTAAACCACGTGATAAGGAATGTACCTACCTATTTTTATTAATTACAAACTTATTTTATTAATTTAATTTAATTATCTTTTTACTTAATACTTCCAGTCCAGGTATTATAAGAACGAAACTTGTAAGCTACAGAAAGCTTAAACGCCTTTCAAAAATATAATGGCAAGTATTTTCTAAATTGCATTTGCTCTTTAATGTTTTGCTATAAAAAATAAGTTACTAATATCTTAAAAGTACACTTTATAAGTAATATTATTAATCAATATCTTTTCTATGCAAATGTTTCGAGTATAATAATAAAATGTAATAAAATTATATATACACAAAAATTATTTTGTTTTGTAATTATTATGGTAATTATACCATTAAATTTACCATATTATCTTTGACCGACTAAATGATTTGGAACAGTTTAATGTGTGTGTGCGTGTGCGGGGGACACACACACACACACTTTCTCATTAAACTATGATTTACAACTTAATTAGAAAATAATGCACTGTTTATAGGTAGTAAGAATTAATAGTATACAATATACTCTAAATATTTTGAGTACAGTCTACCCAACAAAATAAAGGTGCGATGTTCTACATTATATATTCTTCAATAAAAAAAAATTATATCTTCTGTAGCCATTTTACAAGACTATGTAAATTCATAGATTTCTTTAGTCTACTTTTAATGTATTTTAAAACAAAGTACCTAAAAGTGTAAACGTCTTTCTTTAAGAGAGACAAGATTGTTGATGGAAAGAAAAAGTTTTCGATATAAGTTAGGTACGAGGACCTAGAAGTACAGTTACTTGAATTAATTACAATTTTCACATCTATATCACATACAGTTACAATTATATTTGTATACCTTACAATCATTATTCATTCAAAGATGTTCTTTGCGTGTTTCGATTTTTTAAATTATAGTATAATACAGTAATGTGCGGTGTTGATCGCAATGGTGTTCCCAATTGTATTTCTCATGTTCCTTAATTTGAAAGTTCAAATTAGAATTCCTAGTAGCAGTCTATACTTATGTGGTACACTGTACAAAATAATAGAATTTAGTATGGAATTCGGTGAACAGTCGGAACAGTCGCGATAACATCTCGATCCATTGGGGCCAATCGACGGAAACACACCGACGCCGCTCATGTGAAATGTTAGTTAAAATGTTAGTTTTTTATGTATAGACCTTAGCTTTTATTAGAAATGACACATCAAACGAAACATTTAGGCGATTATTCACAAACTTCTTCTTCTTCTTCTTCTTCTGTCTTCTTTCTAGCCGTTGTCAACCATATCGGTTTAGGCCTCCTTTAGTTTTTGCCACTTCTCTCGGTTCTGTGCCACCTGTATCCGATTCAACCCCGCCACTTTCTTTATATCATCCTTCCAACGCATCTACGGCCTTCTGGGGCGTTTTTCAGCCCAAGGTCGCCATTCGAGGACCGCTTTACACCAGGTGCCATGCTTTCGAGGAAAGTGTCCCGCCCACCGCCACTTAAGGTTCGTTACGCGTTTGGTGACATCTGTGACTCTGCTTTCCTGTCTGAGCCACATATATTAACCAAGGCCACATATATTACAGGAAATAAAAACAGGCAAAGAAAATCAGCTCAATGAAATTAACAGGCGTATACGTTTGACGTGGGCAGCATATTCAAAGCTGGAGGTTGCTTTTAAAATGAATCTCACAGCTAACCATAAAACAAGAATATTCGACCAGTGTATACTGCCAGTATTAACATATGGGGCCGAAACCTGGATGCTAACGAAAGACATAATTCACAAATTACAGGTAGCCCAGAGAGTGTTAGAGAGGAAGCTGGTGGGAATTACACTTAAAGACCGCAAAACAAATATTCACAAACATACAACAATAAACTAAATATAACAGATAATTTAAGACACACACCGTTGATAAGAAAATGAAAAAAAAAATACATAGCACTTAAATATATTTAAAATCTCAAAAGTACAAAACAAAAAAAAACCTAATTAAAAACAATAATTAAATTGCAATAATCCTTGAGAACGTTATTTTCGATACCGCAGAGGGAAATGCATTGCGATATTTCGAGGTCGATCTCAGAAAATTAAAATGCATACCTTATTTAAATTGAAAAATATACACTGGTAAATTTAAAGTCCTCTGCCTTCCCATCCGCTGGTTTGCGCTGGCCATAAAATATTGGTTTTCAGTCGAGAGAGATGGTCAGTACGCGTAGTAGGTAAATATTGAAATTGGTGCCAAACTTCTTTTTAACCGAGGAGAAGGTTCTCAATTCCACTCTTTTTTTTTTTTTGTATGTACGTTCAAGTAAGTTCGGAGTAATCACTCCGACGTTTGTAAATAGATTTAGATTATTCCTTTTGAAAAGGGGATACCTGAATAGTGGTCCTATTAGATTAAATAGATGTAATTCCACAAACTTTTGACATCGGTTTTTAGGTAGTACATTTGAAGAACTGTCCACTTAGGGCGCGTTCCCACTATGTCGTGACGACAGATTGTCGTGCAGTTTACAGTGACGTGGCTTGTATATTTAAATGAAGTTGTTCACATATAGCACGACACGATTAACTGTCGTTCACGGTTTTTTATCGTTACAACGAAAAACTGTCGTCACAGTGGGAACAGCCAGAACGACAGTCGTCAGACGATAAAAAAACGTCACGATAAAAAAGTGACGACAGATTGTCGCAGCTCCTATTGTCGTCACGTTTTATTTATCGCTGTCCGCACGTATTCTGCTCCCTGCAATCCCCTCTCGTACCCCGCGCCCTCTGCTCGCTTTGCAGTATAGCGTTGGGTCGTAGCCAGAGATGGGCAAGGAGGCTGTCGTGAAACGATAAATTGTCGTCACGATCTAGTGGGAACAGCTAGTCACGACAGTCGTTCAACGATAAAAAATTGTCCACGACAGATAGTCGCGATATGGGAACAGGCGTCCAACGATAATAAAACGGGACGACATAGTGGGAACGCGCCCTAACACATTTACTTTTAAAGTCGTCAACGTTTAACGTTGTATAAAATTTGAATGCCTTTTCTAACCATTCTCAATACACGATGGGAACGCCACAGGTGTGCGTTATCGCCACGGCCACAATCGCCACTCTACCTGCCCCCGCTAATCAGTGACCGACCACTTTTTGACAATATTCAAATATCCACTAAATTATACTACATACACAATCTTGATGGGAATGATAACTTCTTAATACGTGTTTATGTACGAAGTGCGACGTGAGGCAGATCTATAATTATATAAACATAGATACATATTAGTTAACACGTTACAACTAAAAATTTAAAAAAGGTCTTTATAACTTTTTAAGGCCAATTGTTGAACATAGAGCACTTTTCGCGATATCGAAAATGATTTTCTACTCCCGTATATAATCTATCAAAACGTAATTTCATAAGCCATATCATAGAACGCGCTCTTTTTAGTGTTCGGAATCAAAGTTGTATTGTCTATGATACACAGAACTTTAATGAGTTTCAAAAAAAGAATGTCATATTTTTGCTAATCAAAATATCAATTAAGACGCTATTCAAACGCTATACTGCCTCCCTATTGGTTAAATTGGCTTAAAAGTCTTTCAACCGGACGGTAAATCTTTATAAAAAAAAATCGGCTAAAATCTAACTGGTACTTGACCAGTTCTATTCTATCTCTTTGGTTTTTTGTTTTGAAGCGCATACATGACTTTCGTCTAAATATATGAAGAGGCTGAATGGTGGAACCTTTGCCTACCAAATGGGTTAAAATTTATATTAAAAAATGCGTTTGTTATCATTAAGTGTTAGTTCTGTTTCATTATTTTGTATAATTAGGTCTTAAAATCTCGTACGTATAACTTGGTAGTCCACTCGAAGAACCCTCATTATGCAACTATTGCATAAAATACTGTTTCTTTTATGAAACAACAGGACGAACAAGTCGTGCGCCTGGTGGTAAGCGACACGCTAGTCCACAACAATTGCACTGCCGCTCAGAGCTTTCATCTTAAAGACTGAGACATAAGTTGACAAGTCCCATGCGCCTATAATTTTACCAACACCCATATCCTTCTAAGACGGAACGCAATAATGCTCACATTACTGATTGAAGGCAGCAATAGCTAAAATAGCTATCTTACCGCCTAGCGCCTTGGACGAACTTCTTTACAAGGAACTCTACGCTATTAAATAAACCATCATCCACCACACTGGTTCAATGAGGAATAGTATTATTTTAATCATGAATAGTTTTGTGTCGAGTTATCGAACCTAAAATTGATAATGTAGATAAAAACATTCGAGAAAGTTCTAAGAAGTTTATTGAAAAATTACCAAATGATAAAATAAGGGTAGTTTGTGGTCACCCTTATCAGGAGTTGTTAATCTAACAGATTAGTCTATCGTATCGTTTAAGGCCGGAAATAGACGAGGGGATAAAAAAGGGAAGGTTTCTTTTTTATTAGTGAATTTATGTTGCATGATTGTTTTTTTGTTTAATTAACAAGGGTTTAAAATTGTTGATGATTAGTAAAGTGAGATTATAACTGACTATTATAATCATTACGCCTGTGCTACAGTTTTTCATAGACAGTACCTACTTAAATAATACCGAACACAAAAAAAGGCCACTACCTTTCTTTGTGCCATAGTGCTTCTGTATTATTTATGTATGCAAACCATTGAATTTTGTTAGTACATTGTTGATACTTCTCTATGAAAAAGCAGTAGGCGAAAGCACTTGGAGATCGTAATGTAAAACCCTTACTTCGTTTTTTGAGACACAGCGAAACTGGACACACCGTATCATATTCCGATATTTAATTTTACCGTAAAAGCCGTTACTGAACATGAACGAGTTGAAGGTTATATTCCGGATATGTTGGTTTCCGCCATACATTATTCCTTCATACAGCCAAACTAAGTAACGAAGCTATATAAGAATAACTGCGGACTAAAGACGAGGGATTAAGATTGGTTACACACGGCGACCTTTAGCAGCGATGCAAACGCGCGACTGCATCGATACAGTCGCTTTTCTACGAAAAATCTGTATAGGTTTATGCACATTATTTTGTTGTATGAATTGTAAATTTAAAAGTGAAATCCATTAAATAAATAAATAATTTAATTAATTTAAAACGTGCATCGAGGTTTAAATCGCGTTTGGATCGCGTTTGCGTCGCGTTTTCATCGCTGCTTAAAGTCGCGTGCGTGAGTAAAGATAGACGATGAGCGATTGCATTGCTACTGCATCGCGTTTGCATCGCTGCTCGTGTGTAACCGCTCTAAATCGAAAACTTTCAAAGCAAATATTGTCAACTCTGAATCGTAATAACAATGCAAAAAGTTTTAGTTTACTTACATTTAAATGTAGGAATTCGTGTTCCAAAAAGTACCATTATTTTAAAGTCTTACAAAAACAGACGAATGTAATTATCATTGAGAAACTAGTATTGTGATTTTATTTCCCGTTACAACGTAAATAGAACCTTATTTTTTAACTCATAAAGTACTTTTTAGTTGATTTGACACGTACGTCACGCCGTTCTGACACTGACATAATTTTGCATATTTCAAGAAAACCGTTTGTTTTTTAGTAGTATTCTCATTTTAAATCATTGTATGATAATTCAAGTAAAGAATATCACTATGTAACCTTTATAGAATATTAACTTTATGTCTAATAAGTTAAGGCACACTCTATATTGATGTACTGAAGCTGATGAGCGAGAAAATTATAATGTCAAATAACACATTATTGTGAAATAAGTTAACAATGTGCAATAGTTTGTTAAATTTGAATGGCTTGGGAACGCACAGCTCCTTGTGAAAGAGTTCATCCAGGGAAGTACTGCCACATTACCTATTCCTATCCCCAAGCAGTAGTTCCGGTTTTGAAGAGTAAGCATGCTGGTGAAATTACAGACACATGGAACTCGTCAACTTATGTCTCAGGATGACGAGCACACACACACACTCACACACGCACTCACTCAACATGGGGGGCGCAGTGGCAGTGCCCCCCTAATCTTTGTCATTTAAAGCTCTGAGTGGCAGTGCAACTGTTATGGACAGGCGTGTCGCTTACCACTAGGCTCACGACTTGTTCGTGTCGTCGCTTGTTAAAGGCCCTAGTTTTTTTGCTTTTTAAAAACTTCTTTGCCGTAGTATCTGTGAGAAATCCGTTTCTTCACTCAGCTTGCTGGTACCTTTACAGCTACCAGCAGCTGACTAGAGATATCGCTTTAATAATTGTAATTAAGTTTAATGAGTGTAAGGCGTTTCACTACAATGATATTCAATTATTTTTTGTGAAATTACTCCACTAGTTTGTT
>NW_020653492.1:0-24124 GCF_003589595.1 Hyposmocoma kahamanoa
TATTTCGACAAAAATAAGGATCCAATACTACGGGCAACATCACTTTGAGCGTATTGAGAGCTCAAGTTATTGGCGAGTCGATATAAGTATGAAGTCGATTCAAAGTGCATCTGTATGATAAATATCCGCCTTTCCACTGCGTATGGAGTTATGTTGACAATTTGCCAAGAATATCGAACAGCAATACTTCTAACTGAAATCGTAAATATTGTAACGGATGCACGGAAGTATCGTAAGTAAGGGACAAATTTAAATTGAACGGTCGGTGTTTTCGTTATTGATGTTGAAATTACACGTGGATTTTGTATTTTGTCACACTAATCATGGCAGTTAGTATAGTCAGCATCAATTGTTACTGAACGTTTAGGTGCGTCACCGCGGTAGCTATTGCGGTTTTATTTTCTACAGATGAATAAATTAATGTTAAAAAAAATTTGAGTAAAAAAACATCGATGAAATAAAGGAATTAAAATTAATTAAAATTAATATTAATATTTTGTTGAATCTACATAATTTTAGTAACAATAAAGTTCCTTATGAAAGAATTCGTCCAGGGAAATACTTATTTTACCTATTTCTGGCGCCAGGCAGTAATGTGAGCATACCGTGGCGTCATTAAGTCTGCTCTAAAAAAAGTATTAACAAAATACATAGGTAATAAAATTGTCTTGTGCATATTTTATAAGCCGTGGTAGCCTAATAGTTTGACTTATCGAGGGTTTTCGTAAACCTCTGGGGTTTTCGGTGAAGGAAATCATCGGAAGGAAACTTAAATACTTCTGCAAAGCAATTTTAAGGATGTGTGTGAAATTTTCAAGCCGAAATGGAGGAAGCCTGTGCCCAGCAGTGGAATTATATATAAGCTAACTATTATTTAAGGTTTATTTCCCAAATTCAAAAATAAAGGCTTGCAAAATAGGAAAATTAGCAAGCCACAAATATTACCTTCATTGCTGTCTATTACTGTCCATTTAGAATTGCAGTCAGCAAATATAATCGTCATTTATCACTGTGATTGGTTAGTTTCAACTTCCTATCTCGTGATATTAGAGGTATGTGATTGGCCAGTCTAAATTTCCGTGTCACGGTATGTTCATACCAACGAGTACGTGCATAAATTGTAGAAACAATCAATGTCTCCCACTCATCCTAGACTCAGAATGGAATTTAACTTTAATGAGTAAAGTTTCGACAACGTAACAATAACTTGTACGTTAACTAGGTTGCCCGTGTTTCGCCTGCAGGCAAACATCAAAAATTTGTATACCAAATTTTCATCCGAACGTATGTTAAAACATATTATCATAGTTTTGAAAATAAAATTTCTTTTCGATTGTAGTTTAAGAAATCATTTACTAAGTTAGTTTGCTAAGAAAAAATATTATTAGATGACGTTATAAGGATTTGCTAAGGTATTGTTTATATTGGTACCGCTATGGGAATTCATTAAAACAGAGCTTACCACTTTATATATGGATTTGCCAAGGTAATAGAAAAAAAAAATAAACAAGTTGATCTTGTGAAATATAAAATATAGATAACATCAAATAAACCATAACTTAAGTAATAACAATTATGTTACGAAAAGAAAGTACCGTTAAAAATCCGAGAACACAGGATAGCGCGTTCAGCTCGGCGGAAATAGTCAAAAGTGGAAGGCGGCTTTATCACTGCGCTCGCGCATCGTTAAGTAACGGCGTTACTTATTTATTTATTCGAACAGCTTGACAGGACACAAGAGAAATAAAATTGTAGGCCATACAAATATTTCTCCCGCCCCAGGCATCGAACTTGGGACCTCTGCGTGGCAGTCCAGCATGGTAACCGTTTGGCCACAGACGCAGTTATTATAGATAAAAGGAGCAGCGGAATTCACTTTGGGACAATACCCAGAACATCCAGACCAGAACCAATTTATAAAAGTTTTATTCCCCAAATTCGTCCTACAGGCAATCAAACCCGGGACCTCGACAACCAATTGACGAAAACGTTGAGCCGCCGAAGTCATCCTTCATTTCAAGTGACATACCTTTTAAGTACCTAAAATACGCTTTATTTAACTGGCAATACATTTTATGAACTTTATCAATGCTCGAAACGTCTGTTTCAAAATAATAATGGTCAGAATAATAGATTTTCTCTGAAACAGTATAATTTTCTCTTTTTTTCAATGTTACAGAAAATACACTTCGTAGTTGCAAATATGAAGACAAAATTCTGACTCTTAGTATCAAAGATATTTTGAAATGTTCGAAGTTGTACTTCAAAGAAACGTTTTAAAGAATTTTCTCTTCTACTTCATGCACAGTCGTCAAATTTGTTTCTTTTTACGAAGAAGTTACCATCCTCAAAGCGTGTCTGTTTAATATTGTCAAACATAAACTTGTGCATTATTTATTGCGTCTACGAGCTTTTATTCTAAAACTTATATTTAGTCCGTAATTAACTATAGTGAAATTAAAATTAGTCTTCTTAACGAGTTCTTGGGTTTTTGATTGGATTGTTACACGAAATTGTTTGTTTGTATTGTGTATTTGTTTTTTCAAACAAACCAATGTTTTGGACCCTTCACAATTCCCATGTCAGTCAGCCGTGACCATTTAATATATTAAAAATAATACTTTTTTTAAACAAAACCTTAGAAAGGGTAAAAATTTACTGAATTGCATCTCGTGAGATGAAAGAAGTACCTTAGTAGCAGGAGAGCTCCTCGTGAAAGAGTTCTTCCAGAGAAGTACTGCCACCTTACCTATTTCTGCCACAAGCGGTAATGTAAGGCTCACTGTGTTCCGGTTTCGAAAGGTAAGGGTGCTGGTGAAATTACAGGCACATGGGACTTGTCAACTTATGTCTCAGGGTGACAGGCACAGTGGCAGTGCCTTTAAGATCTTTGCGATTAAAAGCTCCGAGTGTCACTGCGACTGTTATAGACAGACGTGTCGCTTACCATCAGGCGCACGACTTGTTCGTCCCGTCACTTGGTATTATAAAAAAAGTGGTTTAAGTATTTCTTTTTGATAACATGTATTCTGATCTCACTTCTTCTTTAGAAGTATGAAACTCGCACATCTTTTGAGTTTGTCTAAAACATGTAAACGTCCATCAGAAACATTAGAGTTTGCTCGTCCCGTCTAAACGTTTTCCTTGAACATGCGTAATTTTATTTTCTTCAAAATCTTTCAAAAAATCTTTTTATTTTTTTCCAAATTCCATTATTTGTTTCAGACTCCCCTTCATTGACATTGAACCCGAATTTTATTAATATTATTTTCTCCTTACTCTCCAAAATGTATTTAGGATGAGTTTTCGGAATTTACACTGGGCGGTAGGTACTTTTAAAGGTGAAAGAACAAGCATCCCTAGCACATTAGTACATTAGGTAGGCGCCAATGATACGAATGATATTAACAGAAATAATTCTTTATTATCAAGGTTCAGTTGTTTGTATGAGTTAGAAACACCCACCTAAGACTTTATGATACGAGTCAAGTGATTGTTGTTTCCACCGAGGTTTGTATAGAGTTTTTCTCAATAAATACAAGGATATGATACAAATTAATGTGCTTACAAAAATTAGTTACTAAACGGAAGCGAATACATAGTGAATAAAGTAACTTTTTAAAATATTTTTTTATACATAAAACTTTTTAAAAATACAGTTAAAAAACAAACATTTGCAAACATATGCCAAGCGCTAAAAAATTATGGGACGACTCGACTGTGTGATATTTTTAAACGATTTCAAAAAAAGAAGGAGACTCTCAATTCGGCTGTAGTTTTATTTTTGTTTGTATTATGCTATTACATTTTGCATTTGCGAACCAATTTCGATGATTCTTTTTTTTTTGGAAAGAAGGTACCTACCTCAATATTTATTAGAGTGGCAAACTAGGGGATGAATCCGGTTTCGCACACATTCCGGTAACCGGTTTCAATAAAACTTGGCAGATAGATGTAATTATACGAATTTTTGAGTTCGTTTTTTTTAAAAAAGTTTTTCTTTGGTCACTTCGATGTATGCGATGGTGAAATATAAAAATTAACGTATCGATTTTGTAAACTAGACCAGGAAGTAAAACTTAGCTCTTAGCGTGTTTTTTGTTGAAAACAAAAACAAATATTTCCGAGCTTGTTTAAAAAAATATTTACTTGGCACAGGCAAACTGAAATTCGGTTTCAGCGTATGAATTCTAACTGTAAAGGAAGAAACGAAAGCAAAAAGGCTATTGAACAACAGCATGAAAATTTTTCGGTTCCACATACAAACTCGCGATAGACCAAAACTCAACATTTTTTAATTCATTTTTTATTGATTTTAAAAAAGCCGCGGTAGCTTAATGGTTTGATCAACCGACTCCAAGCATAGTGTTGTAGGTTCAAATCAAATCTCTGCTTTGTTTGCGAAATTTAAGTTCAAATTTATCATGACCTATTCGAAGAAAGGAAAACATTGCGAGGAAACCTCCACACATCTTACAAAACAATTTAATTATGTGTGTCGTGGCGTGAACTCACCAATCCGTATTGTGACTACAACCTAAGCCCTTCCATTATAATTAATTATTATTATACTTATTGATATTCATTAAAGATTACAAAAATACGAATAATGTGCTAAATATATATAAATGTTTTAGTGTTGCCCAAAACCACCTAACTGTAGCAAGACTAAGACCAATACACCAAGACCGACCCTGCGGTCTCGCGAGTTCTTACGAATTTTATGTCTAAAATTATAACTTATCATATCGTCATAAAACTATTAATTGAAACAAAGTCTTATTTATTAAAAAAAGCGCAATCGAATATAGCAAACAATATTTGCAGCACAGCTTTACGAATTGTCATACTGTAATTTGCAGTCAATAGTCAAAGAAATCAAACTGCCTCCGTGGCCGAACGGTTACCATGCCGGACTGCCACTCAGTGGTCCCAGGTTCGATTCCCGAGGCAGGAGAAATATTTCTATGGCCTACATTTATTTCTCTCGTGAGTTTGGGTGTAATTTGTGGTTGTCTATGTGTGTGTCCATGGCAACCGCAACACGGGGTTTCCCTAGTGCGAGGCTATGTTGAGTGTGTGCGTTATTACTATTATTATTATTGTTGTTATTAATACTTAAGTTATTGAGTGTGTGCGTTATTATTATATTGATAATAGTCAACTCTATCTCTTTTATGCGATTGAACATTTAAGTAGTTTGAAAGAGAAGCCATAGTTATTTTGATTTGCCGTCGGTCGGTGATATCTTAGATGGTATTATGCATATTTGGGTTAATCCACATTTTTGATTATCTTTTAACATTGCTCCTTTATTTTGCTAACTTTAGAGCACTATTATTTGTCAAAAAAATTGTAATTAAGTAAGTATTACGATCAACTTATTATTTTTTAAGTTATTTAAGTTGCGTGTGCTTCTTCGCACACTGTCATTGCTTTTTTAAATATGGCCGGATTCTTATGTCACCTGTATAACAAATGCTATGTGCATAATTGTCACTTGAAAAGGCATTATAATACTTCTTGCAATTATTATTTTTTGTAAACAAAAGACAAAAGTATTGCTTTTCTATTGTGCTCCGTTTGATTTATTCTTGAGTCCAACTGCGCTTGAAGCGTCGCTTTTATGTTGATTCTTTTAATGCTTAATTTCCCATGAGAGAAAGGGCATGTTTTGTTAAAATTAAAACTCGGTAACAATTTGAAATTGAATGAACAATGTGAGGGCTGTTATGAAAAGGGCGAAAATTACGTGCCTAAACAATATTTATGTAAGCAAAAACAAATAAACGCTGTGATATTTATGGACACACAATACAAACTGCCTCCGTGGCCGAACGGTTACCATGCTGGACTGCCACGCAGAGTACCGGGTTCTATTCCCGGGCCGCCCGAGATAAATATTTGTATGGTCTACATTTGTTTCTTTCGTGAGTGTGGGTGTAATTTGTGGTTGTCTATGCACGCACCCATGGTACCCGCGATACAGAGTTTCTCTAGTACAAGGCTGAGAGTGTGTGCATTATTATTATTGTTTTAGCGTTTTAAAGCTCTGAGTGGCACTGCAAAAGCGACATATATAACAAGCGTGTCGTTTAACACCAACCGCCCGATTTGTTCGTGCCGTCACTAGGTATCATACAAAAAACTTTTTTTAGTGACGGGATGAACAAATCGTGCGCCTGATGGTAAGCTATACGCCTGTCGATAATAGTTGCAGTGCCACTCAGAGCTTTAAATTGCAAAGATCTGAGGGGCACTGCCACTGCGCCCGTCACCCTGAGACATAAGCTGACAAGTCCCACGTGCCTGTAATTTCACCAGCAAAAGTCTCTTGAAACAATAGTTAGGTACGTTTTACGTAACTTTGTCAAATAGCACCTACCTTCAAAGTTTAAAAGGGACTCTATATAAACGTCAATAATTTTCATCAAACCCAAGATCAGTTAATTAGTCTGGAAACAAAACTAAGTGAATGATTTCTTCGGACAAAAGAGAAACTTTAGTAGGAAATTCGACTTTCAATCTCAGTTTCATAGATTCCTCAGATTCCCGGGCCGGGAGAAACATTTGTATGGCCTGCATTTCTTTCTCTCGTGAGTTGGGTGTGATTTGTATTTGGCTATGTGTGTGGCACCCGCGACACAGAGTTTCCCTAGTGCGGGGCTCTGTTGAGTGTGTGCATTATCATTTTGTGGCTTGAATTTTATTGCCACGCCATTCAGGTTAATTATGGCTGTTCAATTACAATATCATGTTATGCATTATTTCAGTGATTTCAGTTAGAAAAAAAATTACTTAAAATAACAGTCGTTTCTAAATTTTTGGTATAAAAAATCTTTTCAAGCTCATTATTACCCTCAGAAACAATTATGTGAAAATGGCCAAGTACAGTTTGGATAATTTTAGAGATTTGAAAACAAATGGCAACTTTAAACACCTTATATCAAATACAACTTCAGACACAGAAGGTGTGACGGGTTTCGCATTAAGATAATACTGCGGTTTTGTATTTATAACTCTCCGGAATAGACTGTCCGACATTGCTCTCACAAATATCACTGAGAATTCACTCTGACTTTGAGAAATAATTCACTTGTAGTTCTAGCCTCGGCCTGTACTAAATACACGCAGAATGAGTTTATTTAGCATGTAATGTAGCATATTCCCGGGGTGCGGTCGGGACAAGCACATTATTATTAACCTACAGGAATTTATTAAATGTTCTAAAACTAACGAAGGAAACCAATACCAAGTTTTAACATCGATCGTTTATTGATCGGTTTACAATAATAATAAATGCACCTCTTAAGTATACTAGAATTACATGAACCACGCAGGGTGACTACCCTAACTAACCTAGTGACGGCGGTGAGCTAAAGAGTAGATTTACGGGATTGAAGAGCGAACAATTCCCACGGCCTGGGCACACCTTGGTCACGCGCAGCAATTGTTTCCCCAACACAGGTGGCGGACAGGGGTGAAGGGTGAGTGATTCGCACGGCCTGGACACACCTTGGTCACGCGCAGCAATCACTACCCAACCCAGGAGACGGACGGGGGTAGGTGGGGGTAGGTAGGTCACAAGCGTATAAGCAATAATTTTAACACTCTACGTAATACCTTTTGTCATCCAAATCTTAACAATACGAGTGTGATTTTGACACGCCTGTCCATTATGCTATATATATATATATATATAACGCACACATTCAACATAGCCCCGCACTAGGGAACCCTGTGTCGCGGGTGCCATGGACACACATAGACAATCACAAATCACACCCAAACTCACGAGAGAAATAAATGTAGGCCGTACAAATATTTCTCCCGGCCCGGGAATCGAACCTGGGACCCCTACGTCCGGCATAGTAACCGTTCGGCCACGGAGGCAGTTATTACAGTCGCAGTGCTACCCAGACCTTTGAACACAAAGATCAGAGAGATACTGCCATTGCGCCTGTCACCTTGGGACACTAAGTTGACAAAACCCAAGTGCCTGTAATTTCACTAGCACGTAATACAAAAGCACATGACTGATACCAAGATCACTTATGATTATTTTTTTGTAATAGCAAGTGACGGGACGAACAAGTCGTGTACCACCAGTTAGTAAGATATACACGCCTGTCCATAACAGTTGCAGTGCCACTTAGAGTTTCAAATCGCAAAGACCTGAGGGACATTGCTATTGCGCCCGTCATCCTGAGACATAATAAGACTTTCCGACGCATTCGCCAATCTGTACGCACCTTAATTGACAAGTCAGATGTGCCTACAATTTCACCACACCCTTACCCTTCAAAATCCTAACGCAGCAATACTCACATTACGAATAGACTTATAATTAGAAATAAGTAACGTGGCAGTACCTCCATAAACGACAGTGGCGAGGAGTCCACATAACTCGATTCCCACAGACGTGCCTAAAATATTCCGCGTTTCATCAAATATCATAAACATTTTAAAGTCATGCATTACATTTTGTGCTTAATTTTTCGTGTAGAATAATTAACCAGTGAAATAAAGTGTACTAGTATCTTGTGTGCTAATAAGTTTGTTAAAGCAAGTGTTGTTAGTTTTGTTGCGACTTCATTAAAGACAATTTTCATGCCTCGCTACTACTGGACGAACATTTTCACAAGAAGCTCTACTACTACTAAATACTTCTTTAATTCACTGTGATGCTTACAACTGTGGTTGTCTTTTTCTGTAATGGATTAGTTAAATTGTGCCAAAGATTATTATATTTCTATTTATGACTATCAGTATTCAACACACACATAGACAACCACAAATTACATCCAAACTCACGAGAAATATAAATATAGGCCATAGAAATATTTCTCTCCAAATTAACTTTCAATTGTTATTATTATGTAAGTTAGTTTTAAGCTGTTGATCTTATTAGATAAATGCTAGAATCTGTACGAGGGTAATTTTCAGGTTAGTTTTCTCTAACTAATTTCGGTGGCAATTTTTATAATTTAAATATTCTAGAATATTACCATGAAGTTTCACTTAATACTCGGGTGTAGTCTCCTGAAATATTACTTAAGATTTCATCATAATACACTGGAACACATAAATAACAGAAACACCGAAATAAGGTAGAGAAAAATAACCTGAAAATTACCTATGACAGAATTTGTTTTAATTTAGCATCAAAATGAGCCAATCCAGTGCCAAAAGGAGTTATCAGTTCGATCATGATTTATTAGCCGTGGTACTTAGTCTGATATCACGCAGGGGATTGCCAATTGCTTTGAGCAATTAACGCTCTGGTTTACGAAGTCCTCGGGCGATCATTGCATTTACTGTGATCCAGTTTAAATTTAGAGGTATACAGATTATATACCATGCAATATACATATACAAGTTTGTATAACTTTTTTAAGGTTAAAGGTTTTCTTTTTACTTAACTGCCTCCGTGGCTGAACAGTTACCATGCTGATCTGCCACGCAGAAGGTTCTATTACGGGGCGAAAAATATTTGTATGGCCTACATTTCTTTCTCTCGTGAATTTGGGTGTTATTTGTGGTTGTCTATGTGTGTCCAAGGAACCCGCGATACGGTGCGGGACTTTAAAAAAATAAAAGAAAATTTTTATTTTACGTGCGATTACATCAATTCTAGAATTTTAGTATATCATTTATGCACCTATGTTTGCAAACTCGTTATATTCGAATGACTTTTGGGAAATGGCAGGTCTAGTTTCTTAGTATGGAGTCCAGTCTCTCACGGTAGTTAACTTGTAGCTTAATTTAACTAATATTCGATCTGTAATTAAACATCATTCTTCATGTGAGAGTAAACATTTTTTTTTATTATTAATATTATTATATAGAACAGAAAATAAATAAAAAATAATAAAAAATGAAGAAACTGAAAAAAACAGGAAAAAATAATCTTAGTAAACAAGCGTATACATTTCCCCGTATATGAATTTGTAACTTTGTGAAGACGACTATCAATGATAATAATATAAAGGATAAGCCGTTCCAAGAGATAACATACATCGGTGAAAATAATATTTCTTCAACTATACATCCCTATTTTATACAGTATTTCCAATTTACGGCGTGTTTAAAAGCACTCCAATCACTACATCTGTATTTATTTGTGTCTTCACCCCACAGCACGTACCAATAAAGGGTTATTTCCATTTAATGCACTTTTCTAACTGTAAATCGAAATATACGGCATGCCAGGTCATTTATCTCAGAGATTTATCTTCTATGGTGAACAGCACTCTCATCTAGATAAGATAAAAACTTTTTATTGGCACTGTTTCTAGATCAGTAAGTTAAATAATGGCTTATATCGCACCTCTAGAACGACAATGATATTAGTGCAAAATTTCATTTTTGAAATATTTTTTTTGTCTTTTACTGATTTTTTTTCCATTGGTATTAATTATAGTGTTTTTTTAAAAAAAATCATTATTAAGGATATAGGCGTTACTTTTGAAAAAGTTGCATAATTCAAAATTAATATTTTGCCTGCTAATTATTTATTATTTTGGCAAGTACCTACAGTTGCGTCGTTGTTCTTATTAAAATGTTTATTGGCATTATGAATGCCAGAAGAATATTGACGTGAAGTCAGAACATTAGCCTTAAAATAAAAATTAATTCTTAGATCGGTGGTTAATTATTACTTCTAACAATTCAGCAATGTACTTTAGAACACACATTCAGTTTCTAATACTAGCAGTAAGCATAAAGTAAACATTTATTAAGAATTATGTAGATTTAACGGTAGTAGGTATTTCACCTAACGATGATAACAATATAACTAAAAGTTATAATGCAATAGTAATGTTTTATTACAAAACTTAAAAAATTAATGAAGATCAAATATTTTTATCAAGTCTTTTTTCCAAGCCTTTCCTGGTGAAATTATACGGCATAAAAATCTTTAAAGAACTAAAAATAAGTCTTCTCAAAATTATCTTAAACAGACGAGCTTATAAGTAATGGTGATATTAATTTAATTTTTGAGACTCAATCATTCTTTTACATATTAGATAAACCTAAACAAATAATTATTATAGGATATATCAAAATTTAATTCATGACATAATGTTACAAAACACAGTTAGGTCAATGTTGTTCTCTGAAACCTCTGCTGCTAACCGCTGCCAGAGCGGGCAGCTGGTCTCAACTAGCCAATGAGTTGTTTTTGAATTATAGTCCCTCTCCAACTACACAATCACGCAAATTCCCTCTAGCGGATTGCCGCTAGAGGGAATATGGCTAATTACTTAAAAGTCCTATTGTTAGGTTACTTTTAGAAATTTTTGCACTGACGTCATTGTCGTTCCATACGTGCGATATATTTAGAAATATATAAAAATTAAAATAATAATATCAGTACAGAGTATTAAAAAAACCGACCCCAAAAGTACGTGGAATTACATATAATTTACCAATTACCAAGTTTTATTGAAATCGGTTACCGAAAAGTGCGCAAACCCGGAATCATCCCCTAGTTCGCCACTATACGGGACTTGTACAGGAGATAATAAAAATCAGTTCTCACTACTCAAAAGTATATTGAGAGAGAAAAACGCCTTGAATTGAAGAATAGCAAAATCAACCATTAAAATAATTGCTCCTTATAATAAAGTTTAGGCGCTATTCATTGACTTACAAAGCGCTATTTATAAAAATGAATCATGCGTAGGCAGCCCCCTTAGATGTAGATGATTTTCTTCAAAATTAAATGGGACCGCTATGGAGGTACCCTTTTTCCAACAAAAAAGAATTATGAAATCGGTTCACAAATACCGGAGTTATCGCGTAACATA
This sequence comes from Hyposmocoma kahamanoa, assembly GCF_003589595.1. NCBI lineage: Eukaryota > Metazoa > Arthropoda > Insecta > Lepidoptera > Cosmopterigidae > Hyposmocoma > Hyposmocoma kahamanoa. Next base: position 11,814 of record NW_020653492.1, read on the forward strand.
CATACAAAAAAAAACTTACAGTCGAATTGAGAACCTCCTTCTTTTTTGAAGTCGGTTAAAAAAGGCGCCTCGCATACCTAGACCAGAGGTTCCCAGACGTTTTTCTCATAGACTACTTTTAAAATTTTGCTGGTTTCGGTGGACCCCCAGCAGCTACATTTCTACCATATTCCATATCCATATTATTTTTTGTCACGTCAACGTAGACCCCCGTGGAATCTTCCGTGGACCCCTGGGGGTCCACCTGGACCACTTTGGAAACTAAGGACCTAGACGAACGACTTCGTCCCGTCACTTGGTATTATACAAAAAATTACATAATTTATGGCAAAATAGATATTTCGCCCAGTCTAAGGCTACGTCAAAATTTAAACGTTTTCTATATTTTTTTTATCAAAGATGACTCCAATATTATTTCATTGTGTAATTGATCTGTCTTTACCAGAATTTTCTTGTAAAATCTGTAATTAAGTGTTTAGGGTGAGTATGTTTACATATATTTACACGTGTATGTAAATGTATATATATTGATACTCATATTGTTTATAAGATATCACACGATGATATATTGATTATATCATCGTGTGCCACATGAATTAATTTGAATGTAGCTAATCGTTACAGATGTATGAATATATTTACATAGCGGTTAATAAAGAAAGATTAAGTAAAGAAAAACTTTAACAGAAGTAATAATTACTAATACAATGATTGAAAACTTAGAAAAAAGTCCTTCGATCCGGCTGGATTCAAACCAACGTCTTCCAGCAAACCGTGTAAGACGCTTTGCCAAATAGGCCGCAGAACAAACCACAAAATAATTAAATATCATAGTGGTCAAACATCGTGAAATTCAATAAACTTAAAAATTTGACACACGTGTTTGTTCTGTCACTTGGTACGATATCCTCAACTCATTTACACGTTTCACTACTGGGCATGGGTCTTTTGTCAGGCGAGGGTTTGGAGGTCATAGTCCGTCACGTTGGTCCAATGCAGATTGGTAAGAGTAGTGTAAGAACTATACGATTCGACAGGTATAGAAATAACATAATAGGAGGAAAATATGTACATGGGTTGCCGTGTGGTGCTGTGGGTGTCGTAAAAGGCGACAAAAGGAAAATTACCAGAAGAAGACGGGTAGCAGCATCTTTTACCCTCCTTGGCCAGAACTGCGACCGCCAACCCGCCTGCCAAGCGTGGCCTTCCCCATGGTTCACACACCAAAGAATTGGCCCCTATAGTGTCGGATTTGTCGGCCACAAGTCCTTTGTCAACAACGTGATTTCCATCGGAATACCTATAGTCTTATAGGTATATCGAGGTGTTAAGGTACTTACACACTATGTATGCCACTATGTCAGTCCGATTACAGGATCAGAGCTCTAATCCTATCCAACTTGAGACAGGGTGATATGATATCTCCAAAACTGTTGTGTGTGATATAGTTCTTATGGCCGAGACCTTGGGAGACCTGAACACAATGCTCGAAGATCTTAGTAGTGTTTCCCAAAGAGTGGGTCTTAAGATGAACATGGACAAGATGAAGATCACGTCGAGTGCCCATGTTATACCCGCTCCAGTTAAAATTGGGAGCACTACACTCGAAGTTGTTGACCATTACGTATACCTGGGACAGAGAGTCCAGTTAGGTAAATACAACTTTGAGATAGAGGTCTCTCGTCGAATCCAGCTCGGATGGGCAGCATTCGGGAAACTCCAAAAAATCTTTGCGTCCAAATTACCTCAGTGTCTCAAGACGAAAGTCTTTGACCAGTGTGTATTGCCAGTGATCACATATGGATCAGAAACGTGGTCCCTCACTATGGGCCTCATAAGAAGGCTCAAGGTCACTCAGCAGGCAATGGAGAGAGCGATGTTCGGTATTTCCCTACGTGATAGAATCAGAAATGAGGAAATCCGTAGGAGAACTAAGGTAATCGACATAGCTCGAAGAATTGCTCAGCTGAAGTGGCAGTGGGCGGGGCACATAGCCAAGAGAACTGATGGCCGTTGGGGCGGAAAGGTTCTTCAATGGCGACTGACGGACGGTCGCGGTTGCTTGGATCCGTAAGCTATTGGTCGCCAAGCGACAGGCGACCAGCAATGCTGCCGCCAGTCGCTGTCTTCGGTCGCCGTGGTCGCCAACATCGGAATTGTACCTTACGCTTTGACGCTGCGTCACCGCGGTGTGCGTATGAAAGTGTGTAAAGAAACGCAAGGGCGCCGTGTGTTAGAAAAACGCAAAATCATCATAGAACCACTCGACAAACATGTATCATTTGAAATAAATGACAGTTGACAATTTTTTTTATTTTCAAATTATACTTAAAATAAAAAAGTATAATAACCGATTAAACTTTTAATAAAAACAGTATTATCTTTAGAATTTTACTAGCAATTCTCTAGATAAAGCACGAAAATCTCGATAAGTATAACCTAAATACTTATAGCCATTTCTTCTGAAGACATAGAACTACGAAGATAAACTTTCTCGGAACCAATCAATTAATCATCAAGTTTGTTGCCTCTTAGAATAATTTTCTGAGAATTTTATTTTTATCATACTAAAGATCATAACTTGTTCTTCGTGCTCCGTATAAGTGAATTTCTTATAAGAAAACCCTTGAAAAGAACTCATGATGCTTATCAAAACGACAGAAAAGAAAGAATAAAGTTGTCTGAAAAAACTTGCCAAGCGAAATTCTTTCTACTTAAAAAATATCAGTGGACAGTAATGTTCCTTTGAAACGTGTGGGTGAAACGGAAGGCAAAAGAGCGTTTTTAAAACATTGGATTTGTGGTTTGAAAACCAAATAAAAATAAAATAAATTGATAACCTAACTTGATGTAAATGTTTAAATTTTTATTGAATTGATATTCAATTATTTTTTATGTGAAATTACTCCACTAGTTTGTTATAATTATTAATACAAAGATCGAACACTCAAAAAAAATTCCTTCGATCCGGCCGGATTCGAACCTACTCGTTCTAGCATACCGTGCCAGACGTTATACCAACTAAGTCACAGAACGAACCAGCGGACCTCACGAATTTTTCTATTTGTTTGTTGTCGTGTATTTGGTTTTTCAATGACAAATCTTAAGAATTAATAACAACAATAATAATAATAGTAATAACGCACACACTCAACATAGCCTCGCACTAGGGAAATCCTGTGTCGCGGAAGCCATGGACACAGACATAGACAACCACAAATTACATCCAAACTCACGAGAGAAATACTTGTAGGCCATACAAATATTTAAAAAATACGGCCCGGGAATCGAACCCAGGACCTCTGCATGGCAGTCCGGCATGGTAACCGTTCGGCCATGGAGGCAGTTGTATTTCTACGTGCGTGCGTGCCTGCGTGCGAGCGTGCGTGCGTGCATGTATGCGTGCGTGCGTGCGTGAGTGCGTGCGTGCGTATGTGCATGCGTGCGAGCGAACGTGCGAGTGTGCGTGTGTGCTTGCGTGCTTGCGTGTGTGTTTGAGAATACGACCGAGACGGTTTTTTTTATTTCAACCATTTAGTTGTCTCAATTCTACACTCGTAGGCACTTAGCGAATACACATGCAGCAGTTTATTAATCTAGTTATAAATATGACTGGATTGTTTTTTTGATGAGAGCTTTTTGTAATAAATGGTTTCGTAATTTGTCTTAATAAGATGAGTGAGTCTTACTATTCGTTTCTCTGAAATATTCTTCTCATATTAAAATTTATCGAGTTCTTAGGTTTTCGCAATGTTACGTACACAAACAAGAACAAGTCGTGCGCCTGGTGGTAAGCGACACGCCTGTCCATAAAAGTTGCAGTGACACTCAGAGCTTTAAATTTACAAAGATTTGAGGAGTACTGTCAATGGGCCCGTCACCCTGAAACATAAGTCGACAAGTCCCATGTACCTGTAATTATTTTACCAGCACCCTTACCCTTCAAAACCGGAACATAGTAAATCAAATTCAAATTCATTTATTTCTTTGTGATACATAGGTCGCAACAGGTGTTACAAAAAGTTCATATAGAATCACTGGGATTCACCTTGCAGCATGCAAAGTTCAATTTCTTTACGTACACACTCATGCAATAAAATAAACAGAATGTCAAAAATTTAAAAGAAGATAAGCAATTTTTAATAAACAAATTTCATTGAGGTAATTAAATACCATTGTCTTGAACTCTGTAGCATTATTGTAATTCCTTATTTCAATAGGAAGTTTGTTATAGACCTTAGAAGCCATTACAACTACGCTTTCTCTAAGTAGAGCAGTTTTGACGGTCTGGTTTGTAGTTGATCAGAACGGCGTGCACTTGTGACATGTTGAAATAATTTAGGACGCAGAAATATGTTCAGGTATGAGAGAGAATTTTCAGCGTTTTAAAACGCACATGTTGAATACGGTGCACATGCTCACATTACTATTTGGAGGCAGAAATAGGTAAGGTGACAGTAATTCCCTGGACGAATTCTTTCACGAGGAGCAATTCTGCTACAAAATCATTAATTTCAATATTTCTTTCAGATTTTTGTTTTTTCACACAAACCAACGTTCTTTAGAGATCGCGGTCACAGCTGACTGACTTTTAATTTAAAATCTCAATATCACATCAACTAAATAAGCTTTCCGTTCCGAAGGATATTCAATTACACGCGAATAACAAGCTATTTAAGAGTGGTTACATACGTCGACTTTTAGCAGCGATCTGTATCGAACTGCATCGATACAAACGCGCGATTACATCGATACAAACGCGCGATTACATCGATGCAATCCCCTATCTAAATCTAAAGTGTAGCGATGCAATCGCGCGTTCGTATCAATGCAGTCGCGCGCTTGCATCGGTTCTTAAAATCGCACGCGTGTGTAAAGCTAGACGATTAGCGACTGCATCATCACTGCATCGCGTTTGCAACGCGTTGCATCGCTGCTAAAAGTGGCCGTGTGTGATCGCTACAAGACCTTCTAATGAGCCGAAACAGCATAATCAATTATCATCACAGAAAGTTTTGGTCACAATTTTATATCTGTATTGTAGTGAGATTGGTACACTGTTATGCAGACCAATTAAGTGCTACAAAATGAACTCATAAACTTTCTTTACTGTATAGAATTTAAAGTCCGCGTACACATCCCTGAGAGAAAGGACAAAAAGGGTGAATTTATTGTTTTAATTCTGTTCTCCGACGGAAACAATATGGTAGTTTTAGATAATTGCTTTAGTAAAATCATAATTCAGACGAAATTTCATTCGGACCAAAGCAGCAATGACCTCTATAAAGAAAATCCCTGATCATTCTTTCAATGAATCGTAGATTTACCTCGCTCAAACAGCAGGTGTTAATGGCTCAAAGTGATTGCTAATTTCGTCTCAAAGAAATCCGATTTGGCTTGCACCAGCGGGTAACGAACCGTGCCGACGGTTTCTCAGATAAAATGGAAAATTACATCTTGTACACCATGCGAAAGATCATTTAAAGGAAAAAAGGATAGAAATCAGTTTGGATTATTTTATCTTTAATACAAATCGATAAGGTTGAAACCTTTTACGTATGTTCTTGCGTTCTTTTATGCAGAACTTTTTCTTTCTTAATCTTCATAAGATTGGTCAGGTCACACCTGATCTCAAACTAGCAAGTTCCCTATACTATGAGCACCAGAGCAACGGAAACCAGTTTAGAAAAGTTCCTATTCCAAATTGGTCCTACCGGAAGCCGAACCTATGAAAGATAGTAAGAGTCATGCAGCGCCCACGGCGCCAACCATGAGGCCACTGAGTACATGGTATAACAAAATTGTGGATGGAATACAAAACGCGCGTGCAGCAACATTGAAGTGTTTACTTAGTATGCGTAAGAAAGAGCTTGTTAGCAATAAAATGCTGTCTGGTCACGCGCGAACAAATATTGGGAGAATTCGAAAATTTTCGCTACTCAGAGCCACGAGCACAAATATAGTTTAAGATTGTAAAAGAATAAACGGCGAAGAAGGACACTTACGTACCTTGTATACATCTAAATTACCTGCAAGGAAACTGGCATACTGAATCACACCGGATTAACTGTTCAAAGTATGTATATATATAGTTGAGGACTGCCTCCATGGCCGAACGGTTACCATGCCGGACTGCCACGCTGAGGTCCCAGGTTCGATTCCCGGGCCGGGAGAAATATTTATATGGCCTACATTTATTTCTCTCGTGAGTTTGGGTGTAATTTGTGGTTGTCTATGTGTGTGTGTCCATAGCACCCGCGACACAGGGTTTACCTAGTGTGTGCGCTATTATAAAAAAAAAAATATATATATATAGTTTTATATACATATTTGCAACTTACTTAGTTACTTCGATGGCGTAGTGACCCAAAGCAAGTCTTGGTCTCCGAAACCAAATTCTGCCACGCCTCCCGATTCTGAACTTGCTTCTTTTAGTCACTTGCACTGAGGTGCTTCAGATATTCGCTGGACTGCATAGCTCCAGCGGTACTTAGGACGTCCGGCGGTTGGCGACACGAACCTTTTCCATTCATTCATTCTTCACGTGTCCGAGCCAGCGGAGTCTCACAACTTACTTTCTTCTACAATATTAGGAAATTGAAACGACTAACAGCAGTTACAATTCATTGTTGCTGTCGGCCAGCTATCAACACAAAGAAAATACAATAAGAAAGGGCCTACACACGCGGCGTATTTGTTACATGCAGATGACACACGTTAACACCGTTCAAATGAGATTCAGTCGCAGCCAATGAAATAAACGCTAGAGATAACTGCAAGTAACGAAGTAGCGCATTGGCTTGAGCACGCATCCCTCCGCTGCCCCTTTCCTCAACCTTGCAATACGATGTCGTTGTTGAATCGATTCAATTACGCGCAAAAATCAATACAAACGTCGAGCTTCAAACGCGTTGACGCTTGTACACCTTTATATACGCGTTTGAATGTATACAAACACAACAACCTGCTTTTAGAAGCTCTACGATGACGTCAACGCGCGTCCGTGAAGTGTGCGCTCTAGAACAATTACCGCTCTCCATCAGGACCATTTACGTCTATAGATTCCTGTAACTTTCACCAAATCTTTATTTCCGTTTATTCAGTCCACAAAAGGAAATCCAATGAAACGTAATATTATAAAAGACGTGATTAATTCAGCCGTAAAGTTTCTGGTTAGTTGCTACTAATTACCCAGAACAATCTGTGACCTTTATCCCAATATCTCTATCAAACTCTCTAACAACTCTATTCTCTAACTTAATTACTCTGGAGCAATACCTTAAAGAGAGTTGTCTATATGTTAATGTGGGGTCCGTGGCGTCCCCTGGTGTTTAAAGTCAATCATTTCTCGGTCCGTGATTGGTTGAATAAGTAACTAGCTTGAATACATTATAAGGTGCAGATGCTGCGATGAAGCATCTAGATTATGGATTTTAGATGAGTTTTAAATTAATATACCTACAACCTTAGCCTACAACCTTATTAAAAACAAATTAATAAATATATTATAAAAATATCTTGTTAACTTTCATGTCCACATTAGTTCATGGCAGAATTGTGCTGCTGAACTTCCTGGGTTGAACGACGCACGCAAGTGGACTTGCAGTCTACGTACTGCGGTTATCCCTCAGTTGCTTTCTACTAGAAGATATGCGTAAATAATATTTGTAGAAGAATGTAACGTGTCTTCATTCGGCTGGAACAAGTTTTTTATAATAAAGTTCAATAACCAAGAGCAAAATCTGGAATTTCTCATGAATAAGAAAATATTTTTATAAAATTTGCAAGTGAAAATAATCTCAATTTTTTATTCATCCTATCCAGTGTCTTTCTGCAGAAAATCTGAATGCCTTTGACTAGCAAGGCTATTCTGTTTGTGCGTTTGAACAAAGCCAATTCCAGATTTCTATGCAAAAGACTTCTCGCCAACAAAATATCTTGCCAAAAAATGAATGTTAAAAATGTTGCCAAGTTCCCTTATTTTAGTGAAACGTGAAGAAAAATTCAATGTACCAAATCTAGTCGCTAGTTAATATTAACTTGGTGGAAAGTCGATTCCTTACCGAAGCGCAGCAGTCTGTATTATTTTTCCTTTCCTTTTGTGTAAGCAAATGTTTTTCTAACATTTGCTTTTGTTCTTTTTTTATTTCACATTTCTACACATCTTGCAAATGAATATTTTTCCCATCCGTCTAAGTCTGGTGACGTTTGACTTTAATTATCACAGATCACAGATAGAAATTCAAAATTTTACGACCTGTACAATTATGTTTCTATGTTAGCTTCAATTTTCATGCATATAAGTTAAGAAACGGACGAGTCATTTAGTAGATTGTACAATTTGAATAAATGCCAAGAAAGTTCTGTTGTATTTTTCTTAAAGTTTTACAAAGCTCCATTAGGTTCCAACTTCCAATGCGGGGCAAGATAGTTATATGACATTTTTGCACTATGCTACACTGAGGAGTGGTTCCCTACGGTTATGACGTAGAGAACATGGCCACCGCACTACCATACGCTTGAATTATACTATTGTTGCTTTGTGCTTATGGAAATTTTACGTCTCTCGCCACTGAACTACGCATACTAAGTAGCCAATTTGAAAACACAAGAGCTTTTTAACACTGTTCTATTCTTACTCCCTCCTTTTAACATTCAAGACATTATACTTAACTTTCAAAGATTCGAAAAAGCCAAGCGTTGTGAGAGATTTCTTGAATTTGAAGTTCTATATTGTATTGCTATTTCCAAAGTTCGCCCTAAGCAGTCCGGTGTCGCTCAGCCAATGTTTGCCTTTTAAAGAAATATACCTTATTGTTGAGAAGCCTAGTCACACTATGTAGTGCCCGTGGTGGCACAAGCTGGTGACGTCAGGCTGCGCCGCGCTGCACCGCAGGACACAAAGACATACCCACTTTATTTAATAGAAATGAAACTATACTGCATTGCATTTTCCGCCCACCGTCGTTGTTTTAAAGAAAATAGAAAACAAGGAAAGTACCTATTTTAAAGTATATTTATTTAACCTCGCGCAAAGTACGTATCGTTACTGTACTGCGTACTTCTTATTGTTGGAATTTCCATCAGTTAAAGACAAATTAGTCGTATTGGTCGTAATCACTTTTTTTTTAATTATTATTAATCTAAGTGATTGTTTACGTATTGTATAAAAGAAATTGAATAAATAATATATAAAAGATGTGCTTTCAATAACGCATAATTAATTAGTAAATATTGACGTTTGTTAAATGCATTTAAAATATAGCGAATAAAAGTATTTGTTTTAATTTACTACTCTTTTCTACTTCTCCTTTATACTTGAAAATAGTAGTGTTAGTTGTTAATTGATAGGATATAAAGATCGATTCATTGCACGACTTAGCTAATACTTTCACTATTTATGCTATTACGATTTTGACCCTAAAATATTATATAATGTTTATTTTTACGATGGTTTATTCTCGAATGTCTCAGAGGGAACAACATCGTAGGTATAGATTCCAAAATAAACACTTATGACTCTTCTGTATTCCAATTTACAACTTATCTTTATTTGACTTTGTGTAAGTGTTAGCAAGTGGTCGATAGATGGCGTAGGAAATTGTTACCACTGCTTAGAGATCAAATCGTCAAAGTCATTCGCGACTGTTCAAGCCTTAAGTTGAATATTTTGAGTTTTTAATAATCATTAAATACGTTATGATACCAAATGACGAGACGAACAAGTCCTGTGCCTAGTTTGAAGCGACACGCCTGTCCATAACAGTTGCAGTGCCACTCCACTGCGCCTGTCACCATGAGACTTAAGTTGACAAGTTTTATGTGCCTGTAATTTCACCAGCAACCTTACCCTTCAAAGCCAGAACGTAGTAATGCTCACATTACTAAAAGAACATACAGTCGAATTGAGAACCTCCTACTTTTTTTGAAGTCGGTTAAAAACGGGTCCGCAGCCATATTTTTAAGTGAAGTGCGCACTACTAGTGATTGATAACAATATAGTTTATTTTATTGTAAAGTGTGCTAGATATTATAATCATGACTATATAAGAATATTATTAGGTGGAGCACGAAGACTTATAAGTACCCCGTGGTTCACCCAGGTGGAGAACCCAGGTGCAATACGAGTCCGTAGCCAAGTTAACCGTAGAATAAACACGTTTATAGAAATTGTGAAAAGTGCAAAACAAACCATGCCTATGAGGTGGTGTTTACAGTATAACGGAATGATTTTTTGTGAAAGTACAAAGTAAAATTATGCAAATGTGTAAGAATCTGTAGAAAGTACATTTATTTTCTAAGACAGTAACAGATTTAGCTTTCCGTAAAAACTTGGCAAACGTTGCGACTTGGCACATTTTTCATGGCAAACAGCGTCTCAGGGAATGTCGATACTTTGCTTTCCCTTCTCTTTCTGTTTGGTGTATTTTGCATTAAAATAGTATGTCCAAGTAAAAAAATAACAATGACAATACCAGTTTTATCAACTGACAAGAACTATTTTCGTTTTGGATTGACATATTTTTTTAAAAACTCTCATAATTTTTATTTTTTTTTTAGTATCCTGGGAAACAAGTAATCAAATTCAAATAGTAACGAATTTATGTTTTAAAAGAAAATGAAAGAGCCCTTCCCAACTCAAAACAATTTTTTTTTTTTCAATTTTCTCTTTAACGAAACAGAAAAAAAATGGCGCAGTACAAAAACTATACATCCAAAAACAATTCGAAGAGTTGTTCGCTGGTACACGAAATAATGTCCCATATACCTATTAAAAGTTTTCGAACTATTTCATTTCCCAAGTTTGTTAGTGATGAGAGAACATCAATATTTTGTACTGAAATATAGATTTTGTAAAAGTTTATCTACGTCAGCGGTGGAAGCTGTTTCAGGAACATATTGGGTTTAATTAATTAAATTAAATACCAAAGCTGCGATAACAACTTTACTTAGCCAAAAGATGCGGCGGTATATCTCACACTCGACGTACAAAAAAGAACGCCTGTTATAAAACTATCAGCAAAAGAATTGGTTTGAATTTTAAACTGTTTAAATATTTAGGCGTTCTTGCCTTCTTTCTTCTTTACATTGCTGAAGATAGTTTAAGATTAGGTACATAATACGTGGTTGGAGTTGATAGGGCTGATACAGTAGTTTAGTGGGATAAAAATTCTTTTCAATTGCGAGGTCGACGGTGAAGCCCAGTGGCGGCATGTCCCTGTGACTTCAATTTATAATTTGTCAATGTTTAGTAGCAATTCTTACCGTTAACAGTGAAAGAAAATCATAGTGATGAAACTTGTATGTCGTAAAAGATTTACAGCATTTTGAAAACTTATAATGTCCCGAACCTACTTCAGAAGACCAACGCGCTGCAGTGCAATAAGTAAAGGGCTGATAATGGTGAACCTATGTTATGTGTACTGTGACTCTTGCAATCAAAATAAAACCACTATATATTCAAAATGTAACATTTAACCGACATTTTTTAACGTTCGCCGTTTGAGAAGAAGTCGTATAAAGTGCAAAGCTTGGGCAATTTCCCAACTTTACACGCCACATTGACAAATGGCACAATTAATCAGGAAGACGTATCAAAAGAACTTAAACTTTTCACTTGAGTAATTTCAGGGATTTATTGGACAAATTCGAATAAGCAATGCGGTACGTCATTTTCAGTTTTTACGTTGAATTACTTTGGGAATTGGTTGTGCCTTTCTTTCCCTTGGGCTTCAAAAAGAATGTTATTTGAAGCTCAAGAACAAACTTAATAAATTCGTATTTTTTAAAAAAATATTACAAAATGAAACAAGCGTCTGTATGTCATTTTGAGTGACACTAACATTCACAAAATGCCGGCAATAAAATTTGTTTAACTTTTCAAAAGCTAATATAAAAGAAAAGATTGCTTTTGAAACGTTATTTCATTTTTGATGAAATGGTCCGAAACAAGCTCCACCCAAATCTAAAGTTAAGATATCTACAGCGAAGTACTTAAATTAAAATCCTTACGTATAAAGTTTACTAATCCCAGAACAAATTGGATGTTGGTAATAGAACCCGGGGAACCGCTGCCTCGAATATTCACCGCTTAGGACGGAAATACATTCAGATCGATTAACGTCGACTTATGGCTTGATCTGAGTTATACAAATACGTTATTTCCTATCTAATGATGATGGAGGCTCAAAATATTACAAAATTTTGGAGCAGTACAATGTTGATAGAATTTTTGGCATTATATGCTGGGACAATCCCTTCACTTTCCCATGGCCATATGAACCTTCTTTGTTTTACGGACCGAATCGTGG
>NW_020653492.1:24134-36396 GCF_003589595.1 Hyposmocoma kahamanoa
TTCCCATGGCCATATGAACCTTCTTTGTTTTACGGACCGAATCGTGGGAGTTAATGATGTACTTGCTCGGGACTCATTTCCAGCATGTCTTTCTTGACTCCCTACAAATTTTTTAAGTCTCTTATTTGGCGAATTTTTAATGAATCATCACAATATGATTCAATTCATTACTTAAAATTGTTGATGCAATCATTGTGTTGAATAACATAAATTATATTATTATAACGTAGTCATGATATAATAAAACCAAATATACGTCAAAAGAGTTTTTATCACACGTTTTTGTCACACGAAAGTCATAAAAATAATACGAACTATATGAAACAAATTATTTGTATGTTGAAATTTTATAACTCTCCTATTTAGGCATTAAAAAGTTATCCACTAATTTCGTTCGAGGAATCTTTAAACCTATATCCTGAAATCATTTGACATTTGCGGCCTTATTCCACCAAGGGTATTAATTTAATCAATCACAACATTATTATTTATTATTAAAAATTGTTGCAACAATCACTTGTGTTTGTTATTGCAAATATTGTGTTCAACAGATTCAGATAGAAACAAGTTAAAAATCATGCTTTGTTTTCAGTGTACATTTTTGCCCCAGTAACCATTTCTCCCCTTTCTGGGGCATGACGAGATAGTACTATCTACGTTTTGTTTTATATTATTTATGACGATCACGGTGACCTAGCTAGCAGGTAGATTCTAATTGGAAACCAAACTTTTCTAAATTGGTTCTGATCTAAGTGTTGCGGGAATTGCCCGGAACGTTCCATTGTTATGGTACTTATATATAGTACAGGAAATGTTCTTATTTGAGACATTAATATGATTGTGTGTCAGTATAGTATGGCTATACACTTATTATTATTTAGATAAATAAAAATGATTACCTCTCGCTTCAATTGAAGCATTGGGAACAACAAAGGCTTTCGGTACCCAAAGCCCGTTTTGATGTTATTGCATCAAAATATGTAAAGCACTATCTAGGATCTTATGACAATAATAATCTCAGTACAAAGTACTAAAAAAACCGACTTCAAAAGTACATGGAATTACGTCTATTTTTTTATATATTCTATATTTGCTAAGTTTTATTGAACTGTCCCCTAGTTCGCCGCTATACGGGACTTGACACAGGAGATAATAAAAATCGGTTCTCACTACTCAAAGTATATTGAGAGAGAATCTCCAATTCAAGAGCCTTGAATTGGAGAATAGCAAAACCGACCATTAAAATAATTGCTCCTTAAGTAAAATTTAGGCGCCCAAATACCGGAGTTATCGCGTAACATGCATACAAAAAAAAAACATACAGTCGAATTGAGAACTTCCTCCTTTTTTTGAAGTCGGTTAAAAGTCATTTCCATCTCCCTTCCAAATGGCGTAATTTTCAGTCATATGTAAGGTAGCGCTTCGCCCTTGTGGCATAGATTAAAAATGTGCGTTTGAATTTCGGACACGTTAATTACCACCTAGTTTGTAAAAACTTATTTTTAATGTAAAAAAGTGTCTGAATCCAGCGACTTCATCCTCAACATGGAGCATCTAGGAGGCCAGTGATCGATTCGTTTCAATCCAGCGAATTGAATGAATGATTAAAAATACGTTTACATTTTTTTCAATGTCACTTTTAAATAAGACTGATTCATAATTTGTTTTCTTAATAACCAATAATAAAACGAACGCACCATTAATTTACCGGTTTGGTGCAACAAAGGCGGATAACACAAGGAAAGAAAATATTTTCAAATGTTTCTAATTCTTTTAAAATAATAATACCATCGAATATTTTAGCTAAATCATATAACAAATAAATAATAAGGTACATAAGAGTCATATTATAAATATTAAAACTTTATTTTAAATTTTTTCGAATCTCACTTTTACGTGATAAACACTTGTTACACCCAATGCTTAAATTGTCCTATCCGAGCCAAACCAAAACAATATATATCAAAAACATCATTTTGAGAAAAAACTGCGTAAATGATTTTTTGTAATGTTTGAGGTTAATAACATAAAAAGATAAATTTGACTAATCTAGGCACTATAATTTTACTTTGGAAAGTAAGTTATTTCTGTTAAAAAAGTAATACATTTCTTTTTCCTCGTAACAGCCGAAAGATTCTTGTAGTTATGAAATTATAAGACAGTATATCGACTGTGAACTGGTAATCGGTACTATCTCAATTTCGACAACTTTACAGGTGAAGAAAAAAATTGTTTGCGTCATTTATATAGTATGTCTATGTATTGAACCCTGCAGTGTTTTGGTTTGACACGATAGAATGTCGTTTTTTATTGTTAAAATTTGAGCTGCGACAAATGTTAGTAGACCCCCGCTCCCAAGATATTTGCGTGATCTGACAGTTTTCGCTATATTGTATAGCATTTCGCACGCGTAATTGTCAAAAAACTGTATTGCTGCGTACCGTGTTACGTCAAAATTATTACTAAATATCAAAATTTACAGTGTATTTTAGTTTTTATATCTCATTCAAACACACTAATTCCTCCCAAGTTGAATTATCAGGGTATGGATTAGGCCTAGGCGAATCATATGAGCGTTAAATCAAAACACTGTGAGTGACTTTACAGTGTATTGGGTAAGTGGTTAAGGTAATTAAATTCCCTAGTTTCAAGGTAGGGAATTTCCTGTACTACGACACCAGAGCACCCAGATCAGAACCAATAAAACAAGTAATAATAATAATGCACACACTCATAGCCTACTACTCATAGCACTAAATGAAACCCCGTGTCGCGGGTGCCATGTACAACCACAAATTACATCCAAACTCATGAGATAAACAAATGTAGACCATATAAATATTTCTCTCGGCCCTGGGATCGACCCCTAGACCACTGCTCGGCAGTCTGGCATGGTGACCATCCGGCCATGGAGGCAGAGTATTTTGTATCCATTATTTTAAGAAAATAAACAACATCGTTTAGCTATGGCAACAATTTCGACTGGATTTCTTAGATAAGACCATAGTAGTAGCAGGAGATCTAGTGAAAGAGTTCGTCCAGGGAAGTACTCCCACCTTACACATTTCTGCTGAATGTCAGCATTATAGCGTTCCCGTTTAAAGGTGCTGGTGAAATTACAGGCACAAGGGACTTGTCAACTTATGTCTCAGGGTGACGGGCACAGTGACAATGCCCCTAAGATCTTTACGATTAAAGGCTCTAAGTGGCACTGCAACTGTTATCGATAATAATAATAATAATAACGCACGCACATACTCAACATAGCCACGCACTGAACCCTGTGTCGCGGGTGCCATGGACACACACATAGACAACCACAAATTACAACCAAACTCACGAGAGAAATAAATGTAGGCCATACAAATATTTCTCCCGACCCGGGAATCGAACCTGGGACCTCTGCGTGGCAGTCCTGCATGGTAACAACATGATAACCGTTCGGTCACGGAGGCAGTTAAAATAGGCGTCTCGCTTGCCACCAGACACGACTTGTTTGTCCCGTCTCTGGGTATTATATAAAAAAAGAATATATTAAAATGAAATCCGACGATAGCATTGTAAGAAGTGTACACGTTACAGTGGATCATAGAGAATGATATGATAATGACGCTACGAGAACAACCCTTTAGCTGTCACAATAGGTGCTTGAGTTGTGAGCGAAATTTAACTCCCTTCTCAAGTTTTAATTGAATTTACCTTAGAACGCGTCGAAGGATACTTTTCTAATTACACTGGAAGCAAAACAGATTGTCCGCCATGATGATCTATCACAACTGTGTAGGGTTGTGGGTATAAATTAAAAAGAATCCATTACCAGATTGCTTCATTGATTAATTTATTTGTAAGGGAAAGAGATTTTTTTATGTTTGTATTGCATTTAGTTTGTATTATTTTTTAATTGAAAGGAAGCTCAACAGCTTAAAACTAAATAAAATAATAATAATAACAACTGAGAGCCAATTAAAGTTCCTCACAGATAAAAATATAATAAGGAAGTTGTAAGCCTCAATTAGAGTAAAAGAAGTGCTCACTCAGTACTTTCATTGCCGAAATCACACTCGTATTGAAATCTCGGATCCAGATCAAAACTATTATAAATGTTAAAATTGTTGCTTGCACGTCCCATAAACTCGTTTTGCCTGGAATTAGCTCGGGCCGATGGTAGAATCAAAATAAATTGTTTCTAAGGTGCTTAGAGGAAACTCTTAGTGATACTTATAATAGCAATTCCGGACAGTCAATAAAGTTAGACAGACAATTTTTGTAAAAATCTTTAAGTCACTAATCATCACGACGAATTTCTAGTGATAGGACATGATGCTTCCTACATAGATTGTTATAATTGGCAGTATTGTAATAGCGAAGCTAGCAAAGCATCTATTTGCATTTAAGTTTCTAACAAGTATCCGAATATTTCAGTTCAGTTGGTCACAGAATAGAGGTAGATCTCAGTGTACGTATCTCGATCAGGTTGGATAAATACATACAAAAAGCCAGGTTAAAAGTGCCAAGAATAAACGGACACGTATGAAGAGACTGATGGAAATGGAGGAGGCGAAGGAGGTTTGCCAGAAGCGTATCAAGTATTAATTTTTCTATTACACCAAGTAATGGGACGAACAAGTCTTGCGCCTGATGGTAAGCGCCACGCCTGTCCATAACAGTTGAAGTGATGCTCAGAGCTTTAAATCCCATAGATTTAAGGAGCTCTGCCGGACTCAAAACCGGAACGCAGTATTGTTCACATTAAGGCGATTAACACAATGCACCGCGCCCCGCGACGGAGCGCGGAGCTGTGGTTTTTAACGTCATACTGAAGTACCTCAGTTTGTATGGAAAACACGCGCCGTCGAACACACTGACGACCGCGCCGTTCTAATCGCCTAACTGCTTGACGGCAGAAATAGATAAGGTGACAGTACTTCCCTAGACGAACTCTTTCACAAGGAGCTCTACTGCTACTTAAGACTGCAGGTGGAGGTCTATGGTATATATCTATATGTATGATCATAGGATGCCTCCAAAAAGTCCTGCAGTTATACTTAAATCTATAACCAGTGATAATCCTTTGGTAAATACTCACAAAGTTTTAATATCTACCTCATTCTTTATTCTTACAATTAAAAAGCCAGCGGAAAGTGCTGGTTGGCTCTCTTGGTTTGTTTTCTATATTGATTGTTCACCATCTTGTCTACTTCCCCTTACACACCGAGTTATAACAAGTGAGAAAAAAAGTGTTTGTTAGCATTATCTATAACTTATCATTTTCGGTCTTCTGTACCTAAACCACCAGAATTTTTTTTATGAGAAACTTTTTGAATGAAAGTCAAATTAAGTAAACCAAAAGTATCTTTTAGTAACATTAAAATAAAATGAGTTGCCAAATGTAGCTGAGTTTTACACAAAAATCTCAACCAGACCATATACATTTCTAATTTATTCCTTCGGGGAAAGAGATTTGGGGGTACGTGCCGAGCGTGAGCAGCACGTCGCGTTTTGGGGCAAGAAAAAAAAGGTATGGGCAAGAAAACCTGTATTTATTTAAATACGTTTAAGTGGATGCCGATCGCAAATTTCTATTATTGGAAATCGCAATCGGAGAGGCCCTTGAGAGTCAGCTGTGTATAATCGAAGCAGGTTTCCTTCTTTTCAGTTTAGTTTAATAGGTAGGCTTTTCTTGATGCATAATGTTTTTTATACTACTCTTTTTTTTTCCTTTTTCTGAACTGTTTAGTAACAAATGTCATACTGTTATTTGATCTTTTAGAGTTCAAAATGACATTGAAATTATTCTTTGCTTATTTGTAAACACACCTGCTATCAAGGAATCTTTATAACAAGTCTCTCCTTCTCGCTGGCATCTCGACATAGTCTTTTTAAATGATTTTATTTATTCAGTTTGCAGCTACGTAAAATTTACAAGTCTACCTGTTTTAAGGAAAACACCTACGAATTTTCTCCGGTAGTATAACTTGGTCCGTAGCGACTTTGCAAGGTCATATATAGAACACTACACAATAAGCACCTATCTTATTCACTCCAATGAAAAGACGCACATATTCCGGCTCGTTTGCATACACCAAAATGAATGACTTGAAAGTCAAGAAATGCCGAGTTATGATAAAGAAATTAGCATCGATCAGGTATAAACAAGAAAGGTAAATGGTTGACTGCAGATCAAGAGATTGTGACAATTTTAAATAATCTCAGTACAGAGTACTAAAAAAACCGAGCTCAAAAGTACGTAGAATTACGTCTATTTGCTAAGTTTCATTGAAATATCCCCTAGTTCGCCACTATACAGGACTTGATACTGGAGATAATAAAAATAGGTTCTCACTACGACACTACTCAAAGTATATCGAGAGAAAAACGCCTTGAATTGGAGAAATAGCAAAATCAACTGAATGATTGCTAAAAGTAATTGCTCCTAAATTAAAGTTAGGCGCTATTTATAAAAATGAATATTCATGCGTGAACAGCCACCCTTTGAGGTGGATGATTTTCTTCAAAATGAAATGGGACCACTATGGAAGTACCCCCTTTCCAACAAAAAAAGAATCATGAAAATCGGTTCACAAATACTGGAGTTATCGCGTAACATACATACAAAAAAAAAAAAACAAAAGAAAAAAAGAACATACAGTCGAATTGAGAACCTCCTTCTTTTTTGAAGTCGGTTAATAACTGGTTATTGTTTTACCCAGTTCTTAGGTTTTTTTTGTTTAGGCGATTATTATACATAGAAAATGAAACTATTTTTTCGGATCTGAATAGCATAATTATGTTTGTTTGTTAAACTAACGATTGGGACTCTTTTTTTAGACCCGCGCCAGGGAAACCCTGTGTCGTGGGTGCCATGGATACACACAATAGACAACCACAAATTACACCCAAACTCACGAGAGAAATAAATGTAGGCCATACAAACATTTCCCCGGCTTGGGAATCGAACCCAACCCGGGACCTCTTGCGTGGCAGTCCAGCAGACGAACTCTTTCACAAAGAGCTCTACCGCTGCTAAAATTTCTTGTAAATGGTCTTCTAAATAACGACTGTACAATGTGAAAAAATATCTGAAAAGGTTAATGTACATTGTTATGCATTATTAATTAATTGTGAGCTTTAAAGTGAAACAATTTAAAACAAAAACTCTGTTTGTTTGTTGATCCTGTTTTTAACCGACTTCAAAAAAAGGAGGAGGTTCTCAATTCTCAATTTTCATATTTTTTTGTTGCAAAGCGGGTACCTCCGTAGTTGTCCCATTTTATTTTGAAGAAAATCATCCTCCTCTAAGGGTGGCTGTTCACGCATGAGGATTCATTTTTATAAATAGCGCCTAAATTTTATTATAAGGAGGATTTTATTATTTTAATGATTGATTTTGCTATTCTCCAATTCAAGGCGTTTTTCTCTCTCAATACACTTTGAGTAGTGACAACCGATTTTTATTGTTTCCTGTGTCCCACCCCGTACAGTGGCGAACTAGGGGATGAATCCGGGATTGCGCACTTTCCGGTAACCGATATCAATAAAACTTGGTAATTCCACGTACTTTTGAGGTGGGTTTTTTTAGTACTTTGTACTGAGATTATGTTGTCTCAAGACTTGCGGAGTAATGAGAAATGTAAAAATTTATTTCTACAAAGGTTTATTTGAACCTATCATTGAGTTTGGGTATTGCATTAACTAGGAAGTTGCGCCTGGTACTCACACATGTAATTAAGTAATAAAGAAATTTCACATAAACTACATAAGACTTCAGAAAAGGAGGAGGTGCTGAATTGGAATTTTTCTTTTTTTTTTGTATGTATGTTAGGCGATAACTTCGGTATTTGTGTACCGATTTCGATGATTCTTTTTTTTTGTTGGAAAGAGTTGGAGCTGGTGAAATTCCAGGCACATGTGACTGCCCCTCAGATCTTTGCGATTTAAAGCTCTGACTGGCACTACCACTGTCATGGGTAAACGTGTCGCTTACCACTAGGCGCACGACTTGTTCGTCCCGTCGTTTGATATCATAGCTCGCTCCTTCGGTCGACTAGAAGGTCCGGAGCACTCCATTCTTATGTCGTTGATATTCCACCTATTCGCACTAAGCGCTTTGCTTCCTTCTTTCTGATGAGTACGGCAAAGGAATGGAATACTCTCCCGGTTCCGTATTTCCCGAAAAGTACAATTTGGGGCTATTCAAGGTCAGACTGAAAAGGCATTTTTTAGGCAGACGCGTCCCATCGTCGGTCGCATCGTCGCTTAACATCAGGTGAGATTGTCGCCAAGCGCCACAATCTCACCTTTTTTTATTATATAATATATAGTTTTTAATATATAATAGGCAGCTATTATATATTAAAAACAAAAAATATATTGTATACTTTGGGATAGCTCTATGTCCAACAGTGGGCACATGATGATGACACTATGACGTATTTCATTACGTATTTATTTATTCTTTTTAGTTTATGAATAAAGCCAGAAATCGCAAACACCAAAAAACATACGATTTTCTCTATTAAATACTAAGGAAATTATCTTCTATAATTTATTTACAAATGATTTTATTAAATGAACGCGTGTCAAATTCACATTTTTTTTCTAACTGAAATCACTGAAATAATCGTAATTGAACAGCCATAATTAACCTGAACAGCGTGGCAATAAAATTCTAGCCACAAAATGTCGTTAATAATGTTGTCAAATAATAATCCTTGCTAATTTATGGAAATAAGATTGAAAGTCGCATATCCTATTAAAGTTTCTCTTTTGTCCGAAGAAACCTTTCACTGAATTTTATTTCCGGGACTAATTAAGTGACCTTGTGTTCGATGAAAATTATTGACGTTTATATAGAGTCCCTTTTAAACTTTGAAGGTAGGTGCTATTTGACAAAGTTTCGTTTAACATGATTATTCTCTGAAGAGATGTTTTGTTAAGATTGTTTCGGGATGTACAAATCGGGTGGTTGATGTTAAGCGACACGCTTGTCCATAGCTTTTGCAACGCCACTCAGAGCTATAAATCGCTAAGATAATAATAATAACGCACACACTCATAGCCCTGTACTAAGGAAATTCTGTGTCGCGATTAGCATGGACAGCCACAAATTATACCCAAAGTCACGAGAGACATAAATGTAGGCCGTACAAATATTTCTCCCGACCCGGGAATCGAACTTGGGACCTCTGCGTGGTAGACCAGCATGGTAACCCTTCGGCCACAGATCTGAGAGGCAATGCCACTATGCCCGTCACCAGGAGACATGAAAATTGACAAGTCCTCCCAGCACTCCTACCGTTCAAAAACGAGAACGTAGTAATGCTTGTTGGTAGAAGTAGGTAAGGTTAAGACTTTCGTGGTTGTACAGTTAGAGAGTCACAATACTTGTCGACGCGGAATTGGCTTAAGCTGAGCGGAAAAATTTTAACGTCCAAGCTATAAGCGATGACCCGATTAAAACAGGCGAAACTCTCATTGTCTTTTTCGCTCTTAATACATGCACATAAAGCTTTTTCTGCTCAAGTCGATTCTGCATCTACAAGTGTGGTGTATCTTTTTTTTAGGATAACAAGCGACGGGACAAACAAGTCGTGTGCCTGGTGGTAAACGACACGCCGGTCCATAACAGTTGCAGTGCCACTCAGAGCTTTAAATTGCAAAGATTTGAGGGGCACTGCCACCGTGCCTGCCACCTTGAGATATACGTTGACAAGCCCCTTTCGCCTGTAATTTCACCAGCACCCTTACCTTTCAAAACCGGAACGCAGTAATACTTACATCATTGCATGGCGGCAGAAATGGGTAAGGTTGCAGTACTTCCCTGGATAAACTCTTTCACTAGTTCTATTGCTACTAAACTCCTTATTTCATTAAGGTAGATAAAGCAGGGGCGTCTGTACTGGCGATAGGATATCTATTTTGCTCTATTTCACAGATTGTTTGTACAGAGATAAAACTTTTTTCCACCAGCTGTGGAAAGAATACTTTGATGAGAGATCCAAAGAAAAAGAAAGGTATTTGGTACAAAACAATACAACCTGAGCTGTTGGAAGTTCCATGGATTGATAACTATACGCTGAATATACTTAGTGTTGTGACGGCTCTGAGGTTACGCTCTGGGCACATTCCTTCAAAGAAGTTTACTTTCTGTTGAGCTTTAATTACACCACCTCCATATTGTAGCAATTGTGGCGTTATTGAAGACGTTTATCACATTTTGATGGAATGTGTTCGGACCGACAGACTCAAGAGACAGTTAGGCAATGTAGCCAGCATACGACAGACTGGGTGGTGTAACAGTATATTGAGCATTCCTAAACGTTATAAACGTTTTTGGTATTTTCATTAAAACACATTGATAGTAATATAAATAAAGATCCCGTAGACGCTAAAGGATTTGTTTAATTTAAATAACCTTAAATAATACAGCGGCTTTTTCTTAGATACGACTAACGCAACCTTACCCTATCATTATGTTGAAGATGTTCATTGATAGTATCGAAACTTATAGATCACCTTTAACGCTAATTATTACAAGGACTGTATGCGTTTCTCAACCATTAAATGATGAAAAACACCAACCACAGAGATGATAAATGTAATACGACATAATTGGACCAAGTAAAACCACCCCAGTGACTTATAAGGCGTCCTTGGGGTAATCAAATTACCCGTGCTCACGCCGACACGGGATTAAACATGGCCCTTTTGTTCCAAAGCGGCACAAATGCGACTCACTGAGCAATCTGCTACGAACATCTTATTGAGTTGTAGAACAAGACACTTTCGTGTAATAAGTAAGGGAGGGTGTACCTTAATTTTTATGTGTACCATCAGGTTGTCTTGCGGCGGGACAGGAAAATACATCGTGGGACCATAGAATATTGAAATAGAATAGAATTTGCCAAATTACAGTAATTATACAAATTAAAAAGATGTAACAAATTCCTGGGCTGTTAACATTGACTTACAATTATATGGACGTCGGGTCCGCGCTAAAAAGTGTCCGCACTTGTAAGGCGCTAAAATCGTATACAGAGCGCCAAACTCCGCTTTAGTCTTCATTTGTTCGACTGACAGCGCGATACTGCGATGACATTACAATTTAAATTTCGAATAGGTCGACTTGGGACATTTTTTTCGTGGTTTTTGTATTAGACCCGTCGTCCATTTATTTGTAAGTCAATGGCTGTTAATGTAATTTAACCTTTACTCTGTTGGCATATCGTTGAAAGTGCAATACCTACTATTGTAACTTACATTTTGATTTTATAATAGAAATTTTAATCAATGTGCTGCCATTTAGCGGTCAATAGCTGAACGACGACAAATTCGAATGTTTACTTAGTTCCCCAAACAAGAAGCGACCATATTGCAGCGGTGTAAGGTATACGTTCGTTTCTTGTAACAAATATTTATTACGATAAACAGAAAATTTAAAATTTATTAAAATACATGATATGATACACCGTCATGGATAATATTATAGATGCGACTATAATTTATGCACTCCAAAGGGGCAGAATGAGGCATTTTTTCTACGATTTTCGAGATTTTGCGCGAGATATTTGACACGACCTTATAATGGCGGACTAAGTTCAAGTATGTGGAACTCCGCGTGCTATTGGCACACGTGTCACACTCACTAAGCACTTCAACTGTATTTATTGTTCTGTGGTGCAAATATTAATGGTATTTCATGTTTGGTCTCTACAGTTAAATATGTAAGTAATTTATTTGTACGTAATATCGAATACAGTTGAATTTCAGATAATAAATAGAAATGAAATATATTATTTTAGATATGTACCTTAACGTATTTTTCGAAACCGGTTACACCAGCCCCTACACTTTTAAGCATAGCTACAATATATACGCGATAATTGCATTTCAAATTGATGTAAATCAGTATTTGTAAATTGTAAGTATTCTTTAGACTCTATAGACACTATTTACATACAATATCATATACGTTGCTCCGATCTCAAAGTAAGTAATGCTCCGATTCTACAGCACTTGTGTTTTGGAAATCGGAAATAACGATGGACCGCAAACGCGAGAAAATGTAGAAAAGTTAGTTTTCTACATTGACTCGGCGGGGATCGAACCCGGGACTTCAGAGATGGCGACACCATGAAAACCGGTGTGCGAGTCACTCGACCACAGAGGTCGTCTTTATTAGGTAAATACCATAGAAGCAATGTGCCAAATCCAGTTCATCAATTATAATCGGTATGTCCTTGTATCAATTTAATTAATTCTT
>NW_020653492.1:36496-98325 GCF_003589595.1 Hyposmocoma kahamanoa
ATATATATATATATATATATATATATATATATATATATACACACACATATATATAGTTCGATCTATGTATTAATAATTATAACAAACTAGTGGAGTAATATCACATAAAAAATAAATGAATATCAATTTAATAAAAATTTAAACTAAACCAATAATTTTTCATTATTTGAAATTCGTAACGTGACTTAGTCATCCTTTTTTGACTAGATAATGTTTACTCATTGTACCCACAGATTCATAGCGAAAATGAAGCAATCTCTCACTTATTCCGGTATCTTGTTTGACTGTTTGATTTTTGCAATACACATGTGTGTATATATATATATATATATATATATATATATATACATTTGCAACAATCTCACATTTTACGTCAATGTCTTAAACCGAGTCACAGAGTAAGGCGGTTCATCAGTCCATTAAGAAAGCCAAAGTCGCAGGTAAAGAGTCACAGATAAGTAGCAAACAGAGAAAACAACACACGTCCCGTACCGCACAGATGTGAAAGCCGACTAATTAGCTTGACATTATGATATGAACGCGACTTTAGTGACTTATATCTAACAAATCACGCGGCTGTGTTTTCTCAGTACTAGGTCGCTAACTTGAATAGACTATAGTAACTTATCACAAATAATTATACATAATTAAGTTAAGAAGTTATTCTTACAAATTACTTAATGGCAACGAAGTTGTTTGGTATAAAATATTCATAATTTTAACTCTAGTTTATTTATGAATGACTTAACCACGTATTATAAAATATTGAATGAGTGTGGACAAAAACACACATATCCTTTATATGTATACACATTTTTACGTTTTGAACAACGATGTGGAGCTGTCATTGAACCACGCTACAAAAATATCTTTTTATAATATCAAGTGACGGGACGAATAAGTAAGCTATACACCTGTCTATAACAGTTGCAGTGCCACTCAGAGCTTTAAATCGCAAAGATCTGCGGGGCACTGCCACTGCGCCCGTCACCCTGAAACATAAGTTGACAAGTCCCATGTGTCTATAATTTCATCAGCACCCTTACCCTTCAAAACCGAAACGCAGTATTGGTAACATTATGTTATGCTTGGCGGCAGAAATTGGTAAAGTATGGCAATACTTCCCCGGACGAACTTTTTACAAAGAGCTCCACTGTTATCATTATTCATTTTCAAGATATCGCTATTACTGAAAATACGTAAACAGTTAGATTGTAAGTACTTAATTTTTTTGCATTATGCAATACAAACCTTACGAACAGAATTTATTCAAGCTCACGCCTTGATACGGATTCAATATGGTTCGTTTACTCCTACGTGGGACTATTTGTGTAACAAAGATTTGATTACATTGTCAAACAAGATACCGGAGTAAGTGAGAGATCGCTTCTTTTTCGCTATAAATCTGTGGGTACAACGAGTACACATTATCTAGTCAAAAAAGGATGACTAAGCCACGTGGCGAATTTCATATAAAGAAAAATTATTGTTTTGTTTTAAATTTTTATTGAATTGATTTATTTATTTTTTATGTGAAATTACTCCACCAGTTTGTTATAATTATTAATACATAGATCGAACACTCAGAAAAAATTCCTTCAATCTGGCCGGATTCGAACCGACGTCTTCTAGCAGACCGTGCCAGATGCTATACCAACTAACACACGGAATGAATCAGCGGACCTCACGAATTTTTCTGTGTTTGTGATCGTGTCTTTGTAAAGTAGCAGTAGAGCTTCTAGTGATAAAGTTCGTCCAGGGAAGTATTGCCATCTTACTTATTTTTGCAGCTGAGAAAAAAATTACATTTACCATGAGCTTTTCGGTGAATTTCACACAACACATTTACCAAGCCAGCACGTCGAAGGAAGTTCACAACCCTTGGAAAACGTATGTAGTCTTCAACCCACATTGGGTCAACGTGATGAACTACAGCGGATGAAACCCTCACCTGAGAGGAGACTCCTGTCCAGCAGTGGGACCGCTGAAATGGGTTGATGATATAAAAAAACTCATAAATTTAAGATACGGTAAACCTTAAAGATGTGATCTCAAAGCTATCCAACCAATATTGTAGAACATTTACCCCGGGTTACCCGTATATTTTCTCAGGTGAAACAATTTGCTCGGTTCATTCCGAGGCTCAAGAGATTGATGATCGTATAGAGGCATCGACATCTTGGTTCCATGATAGTCGAAAAAAATTTACTGCTTTTTCTTTAAATGATAAATTGATTAACTTCTCAGATACCCTTATGTCAACGAAGATATCGTCGACGTATGGGCATAAGTGACGTTTTAAATTTATTTTCAGGGGAGTATATTCTAGGTTTTCACGGCTGTTTTACAATATTTCCTAAACGAAATTTCGTTTTTGTTACATAAAGATATAGTTTTAAGTTTTCGCGATTGTTACTTACTGACTACTGTGATATATATAATAAATAAAAACTTGGTACTTGGTGTAACGAGCTGGTGTCCGCAACTCGACGTCAAGGCGCCTATTTTGCGTGTAATAAATAAAAAACAAATATTTCTTTATATAAATATATAAATAACACACACACACGCACGCACGCGCGCACGCACGCACGCACACACACACACACACACACACACACACACACACACACACACACACACAGAGAGAGAGAGAGAGAGAGAGAGAGAAAGAGAGAGAGAGAGAAAGAGAGAGACACACACACACACAGAGAGACACACAGACACACACACACACACACACACACACACACCACTTCAATTATTCTTGTTTAATTTGTAATTATATGTTTATTGATATAAAAAATGTAAGTTGGAGGAGCGGGGCATCTTGCACAAGTAATTTCAAATGACGGGACAAACTTGTCGTGTACCTGATGGTGACACGCTTATCCATAACAGTTACAGTGCCACTCAAAGCATAAAATTGCTAAGATCTAAGGGGCACTACCACTGTGCCGTCACTCTGAGACATAAAGTTAACGAGTTCCACGTGACTGCAGTTTCACTGGCACCCTTATCCTTCCAATGTGAAATTACAGGCACATGGGACTTGTCAACTTATGCCTCAGGGTGACGGGCGCAGTAGCAGTGCCCTACAGATCTTTGCGAATTAAAGCTGAGTGACACTGCAACTGTTATGGACAGGCATGTAGCTTACCACCAGGCACATGACGTGTTCGTCCCGTCACTTTATATTATAAAAAGAAAACTAATTATATAGAAATCGAAAGTTATTTAATGTTACGTAACCTCACTGAAGGAACTAAAACTGTCGTTCCATAAAAATAAAAATAAAATAAAAAATAAAAGTTTACGTACATGAAATAGAAAATATAAGAAATAAAAGTGTAATAAGTTTAAAATTTGAAGAAAAATGGTAAGAGACGGCCGCGCCTGGCAAGTTCCGTTCAAATCAAAACTACTTAAATCTTTTCCGCATCTAGAAGTCATGAATCTTGCTGGTTCGCCGGTATCAGTTCAAGCTCCAGTGATTTCAACAAAGATGCCGCTAGCTTAGATAGGGTTGAACACGATTTTTTATTTTATTATAGACAATTACTAGTATTCAAGTGTTTTATTTAATGTTAGAATGTTTCACCAGCATGATATTCAAATATTTTTTTGTGAAATTACTCCGCTAGTTCGTTATAATAATTGAATACAAGAAGCACATAGAAAAATTCGTGAGGGCCGCTGGTTCGTTCCGTGGCTTAATTGGCATAGCGTCTAGCACGGTTTGCTAGAAGACGTCGGTTCGAATCGGGTCGGATCAAAGGAGTTTTTTCTATTTATGTTCGATTTTTGTATTAATAACTATAACGTGTATTTGATTTTTCAAACTAATAAAGTTACGACATGTAAAGGGCCGAAAACGTTGTTTTGTTTGAAAAAAAAAATGTTTCATATCCAGTAGAATGCTGTTTTTAAATATTGTAATAAATATTGGTCAACCTTATTGCTTTTGAAAAATGCTGAAAGTAAGAAGGTCTTGTCTGTTTTTTTGATTTTGTGCAATACTAGCTGTATAGATTTTAAGACTTTCGTGGTTATTCACTAAATGATTATCACTAGTATCAGGTTTCTTACCACGGTATGACTTCTTTTTATTTTCCCGATATTTCGGAACGGTTTCACGCTCCATGGTCACGGGTTGACTGATAATCATTTAATACTAGCTGTATTCAGAAATCAGAAATTCGGCATCTCAACGCCAGTTGATACATGTGAAGTCCCAAATTGGATTAGCATGGTAGACTACGGCCTTAAACGTTTCTTTGGAGGATACCCAAAGAAAGGGTTGAGGCTAGTAGTGGGATCTAATAATTCAGAATCCTTTGCGGGCGTGGAACTCACGAAAGTTTTATCGCAATCGAATAAATAATACAATGCATACGGGACAAATATAAATTCAAATATACATATTTTAAACCTTCAACGCAAAAAGTGGGAAGTTAGGAGTTTGAAGCATTAACCTGTGTATACCATTTCTTCGGTAACGAAGCTCCCAAATGGACGGTGATCTCAAAACGGTTATTTTTTTTTTGAAGGCTGGTTTAATCAGGATAGTTCTTAGCTAGCTAAGAATGATGATAGATCCTCGACCGAGTGTCGAACAATGAACAATGCCGGGAATGCCTCATGAATACGCGAAATTCATGTCGGGTATATTTTTCGTAGTGGTGTTTTTGACTGTAGTTGAGCTTGTGTTATTTATTTTATATTATTATGCAGTACATGAATTCCTATCTTCATCTCGACCTTCTCTTCGCCAGTACCCACAACAGAATCAAGTAGTATGATCATCAAGATGACTTCGCCATCATAATAACTATCCTCTAGAAATGTTTGAACTGCTTTCTCGAGTCCCTTACAGTTCTTACGCCAAAATGTTTTCTACTCATGGTCACTAATCTGCCAAGTAATTGTTATATTTAGTACACCATTGTACTCAACTGAGTACAGTATTATAAGTCTTCGTATAAGTCTGTCTACTTAAATAATCCGTTGCTAAATCTTCATTGACATTATCTAAAACACAATATCTTTTGCTATGTTTGTTACACAGAACTAGATTGCTTCATCATCATCATCATCATCATCACATCAGCTGGAAGACGTCCACTGCTGAACATAGGCCTCCCCCAAAGATTGCCAGATTAGCCGGTCGAACGCAACGTGTATACATCGTTTACCCGTCGCCCTTACCAGGTCATCCGTCCATCTAGTAGGGGCCGATCCACTGAATGCCTTCTAGTTCATAGTCATTCGAGAACCTTTCTGCCCCAACCGCCGTCAGTTCTACGAGATAGGTGCCCTGCCCACTGCCACTTCAACTTGCTAATCCTTTGGGCTATGTCGGTGATTTTCGTTCTTCTATGGATCTCCTCATTTCTAATTTGATTACGTAGAGCAATACCGAGCATTGCTCGCTCCATAGCTCGTTGAGTGACTGAGCTTTTTTATGAGGTACATAGTAAGTCACCACGTCTCAGAGCCGCAGGTCATCGCTGGCAACACGCACTGCTCGAAGACTTTTGTCTTCAAGGACTGCGGTATTGCATATTAGCTAAATATGATGATAGATTCTGCGACCGATGGTCGAACAAACAACAATTCCTGAGGATGCCTCGTAGAGAGGCGAAACTCATGTCGGATATATTTTTCATAGTGGTGTGTTTGACTGTAGTTGCGTTCGTGTTATTTATTTAATTAATTTTATATGGAACAATCTACATGACAAATATTCGGAACAAGTGCAGCTACTTTGTACGAATTCACCTTTGCTGTTTTCGCGGAGTAGCGAAGTATTTACTTCTGTTTTCATTAAATACATATTTCTTAATAACTAGTTTGCAACCCTAGGGGCAGATTTACCTGCCGCATTCGAGCAATTCACGTCTTTATGACTGCCTTCCGCTTTCTGTCACTATGGTCTCAATTTATAGTCAAGATTTAGTATGATTTTAATTGCAATTACGAGTTCTGACTTTGCGGTTTAAGTTGGAGATCATTTAGGTAGGGCTAAAAATAATAGTTTGATTTATGTGGGAATTTTAATTAAAAGTTGCATTTATTTACGAAGACTTTTCTTTAAAAAAATGTCCCCGGCACCATGGCAATAGGGATGTCAGAATATAAATTTTTACATACACACATCAAAAAAAGTTTGCGATCACTTCGAAAAACTGAAATCTTTTTTGTTACTGTAGATTATATTATGATTTTTTCTTCTTTTTAGATTCTTTATTTAAAAATAAATTAGAACATAAAACAATGACCGTTCAATTGTTTTTTCATATAAAAAGGCTTTCAGTCCTAGCTTACGCTCATTCAGAAATCTGATTTAGTCAATTATAAGCGATTCAAGATATTTTTCGCGGAAAGTTGTGATTGAAAAAATGCCAAGAGGATTATCAGAGGTTTTACGAGCTAGAATAGTAACTTTGAGGGAAGAAGGATACACCACGAGAGTAATAGCACGCAGACTTGCTATATCCCAATCCTGTGTCGTGGCTACGTTGCAGAGGTATCACGGAATGGGGAATTTAGCTGACCGACCCCGCAGCGGTCGCCCAACTGTTTTAACAGCTGCCCAAAAGCGCTATATTAGATTGCTGGCAGCCCGTGATCCAACAATCAACACCGCTAAAATAAAAGCAGAAGTCAGGGCCGCCTCTGGGCTTGAAGTTAGCACGCAGACCGTTCGCAATTGCTTGCACCAGGCTGGATTACGAGCACGGAGGTCTTGGCGAGCTCTGCTCAATTCCCGGCAACGTCAACAACGAAGATTGCAGTGGGCTAGACTTCGGCAAAATGAAGAAGGTGAGGACGAAAACATTTGGCAAAACTGTCTCTTCGTTGACGAATCCCGAATCAGCACTCATCCAGATAACCGACGTGTCCGTGTCTGGAGAAGACCAGGCGACCGTGAAAGACAAAGAACTGCCACTGGAACAGTTCAGCAAGGCGGAAAATCGGTGTCCTTTTATGGTGGCATTATGATTGGAGCTAGAACGCCTTTGATCCCGTATCGGGGCTTCATGACAGCAGACATGTACAAAGCAGTTGCTATTGATGATATCGTCAGACCATTCCGAGTAAACCATGGGCACCAATTTGTACTGGTCGATGATAATGCGCCCGCACATCGAGCTCAACGAGTCAATGCTGCTCTTCAAGAATACGATATCACACGATTTGACTGGCCTGCCGGCTCGCCCGACTTAAACCCAATAGAGCACGCGTGGGATGCTCTTAAACGAGCAGTATGGAACCGTGAGCCACGTCCCCAGACAGTTCCAGAGCTCAGGGAAGCCGCTATTCAAGAATGGGATAGGTTACCCCAGGAAATACTGGATAACTTGATCCTCAGCATGCCCAGGAGGATCTTCGCATGTATTCGAGCCAGGGGAGGATTTATTTTATATTGAATTCACACCTTTTAATAATAAATTGTTGTTTAAGTTTAATTAAACAGTCTTTATCTTTCTATGAAATTTCTATCACTATTACATTATGATTAATGGCTCAATTTTTTAAAATAAATAATAAAAAATAGTTTTATATTTTAATTTCAAACAGGGTATTCCTATTTAAAGAAAGCATACAACATAGATTTTTTCTTGATAAAGTTAAATTTAAAGAATTATAGGAGCTTATGCTATTGATCGCAAACTTTTTTTGATGTGTGTACACGTTTGGATTTTCTATATTTGCTTTAATTGGTAGTAGCAGCATACAATTTCCTTTTGAAGTCCTATTTCTGTTGTTCAGTTTGTTTAAACTTTTCCTTGTTTAATAAAACGTGTGATTCCTCTTGTCATTTCTCATATGTTTACTAAATAAACTTTGCTATCATTATGCCTTACGGGATGCAACAAAATGGTGGTTATATTTCGGTATAAGGATACAAAAAAGCAATCGGCTATTCATTTTAGTGGCAGTAAAGCACCTTGGAAGAATTCGTCCAGGGAAGTACTGTAAGTACACACCTTTACCAATTGCCGCCAAGATATGACGTTCCAGTTTAAAAGGGTAGCGGTGCCGGTGAAATTACAAGCATGTGGTACTTGTCAACTTATGTCTCGGGGTGATTGGCGCAGTGTCGGTGCCCCTAAGATCTTTGCGATTTAAAGCTCTGAGTTGCATTGCTACTGTTATGGATAGGCTTGTCGCTTACCACCAGACGCGCGACTTGTTCGTCCCGTCACTTGGTATTATAAAAAAAATCATTCGTTCATGAATGGACAGTCATCATTATTTCAGTCGAAAGACGTCCAATGCTGGACATAGGCTTCCTCCGAAGAACGCCACAACGACCGGTCATGTGTTGCTTCACCAGGTCATCGGTCCACGTTGTACGTAGTCTGCCTACGAACTTTTTGACCCCTTTGGCTATTTGTTCTGCGATTCGTGTGCCTCACCCACTGTTACTTAAATTTTGAAATTTTTTGAACAATGTCGGTTACTTTGGTTCTATTTTTGGGTGACCATGAGCCTTCTTATGAAACCATAGAGCTCATTCAGAGTGCAGTCGTGGACGCGGCGGCCGGTGCGGGCGCGCGATTCTTGGCATCTTCCCTTTCACAGTGCTGAAGCGGCTATGAGCTGGTAAATCCACACGTCGAAATTGCAAACAGATGCTAGACCAAGCACTGTGAAAGATACGGGGGGACGGAGCTAACACATCTAACCGCGCGACGAACATGGCCTTTGTGAACGCAAGGAGCATATACGTACATTTGATTTACACGCTGCCGCGATCGCCGCCACTCTGAATAATGCCATGTAGTCAGCGATCATGTCTCAATGCCGTAAGTTATACTGGTCATTCACATCACTGGCCACAGCCTTTTGCCTTGCCATACTATAGAATTTTAGACCAGAATAGAAACTACATTTTTAACAAATATTCTTTTATTACTTAACTAATTTTTGAAGCGACACTTTATTAGTACATACTTATTAGCTAACGGCGATGTGTTTTTATTTTGATTTTCCGCTTTGTCGTGGAGTGAATGGTACATTAAGGCGCCGTGAATCGTCTTCGCTTTCTCGAAACAGTTTTGAAGTGCTAGTGCGAAACTATCTTTATAAAACTTATTTCCAAAGTGGTAGTTTTGAATTTAGTTATACGGGAAAATTTTCATGGTTTTAGTTCTGAATATAGCAAACTTTGAAACACTCTTCTCGACAACACATTGTATACATTTTAAAGTTCGCGTTGCATTGTACTAACATTACAAAACGGAGAGAAGCGGGATGAAACAATTTAATAATAACGCACACACTCATGGATACCCTAGGGATACCCTGTATCGCGGTTGCCATTGATACACACAATCACAACTACAAATTACTCCCAAACTTACGAGAGAAAAAATGTAGGCCGTACAAATATTTCTCCCAGCCCAGGATTCAAACGCGAGACCCCTGCACGGCAGTCCAGGTTGGTAACTGTTAGGCCACCGAGACAGTTAAGTAAAAAAAAACCTTCCACGATTTGAACCTTGAACCTCTGCGTGGTAGAGCAGTATGGTAACCGTTCGGCCATGGAGGCATTTAATTCTGATGCCAGAATAACTACGATAGCGTATAAGGCTTTTAGGCGCGCTGTATTTCCGCGTCTCGCGAAAAAATGTCGAAACTCGGTGCGTTTTCGAAAATTCCGGGACATGCGAAACTTTTTAGCCTGTTTAAGCCAGCCATTTAGACAAGTCAAAACATGATATTTTAATACATTTTGTGATTTAAAGCTCTGAGTGGCACTGCAACCGTTATGGACAGGCGTTTTGTTTTCCACCAGGCGCACGACTTGTTTATCCCATCACATACTATTCCCATTACATACATATATAAAAAAAAACTTAAATTATAACATGAAAAATATTTACGAAAGTTATTATTAAATTTTTAATAATAAAAATTATGTGTGGTGGCCAAACCTTTTTTAAATGTTTATTGTGCTCAATTTAAGTTAATATATTATTTATATACGTTTATTATTATGTACATACGATTTGTGTACTTTAAATATCTATCACGCGATATCGCGTGATAGATATATATGATAATATGTGATTGGGTAAAATAAGTTATATATTGTTAAACATTTAATACAATGATTATAACTTTAATTATTAGTCTTTTATAATCACATAGATTTTTTTTAAGTAACGTACAAATACAAAAATAAGTAATTATCAAAAATCAACATTTATAAGAAAGTTATTAGTTTTTATTTCGTTGGACTAATTATTGTACAATAGACAGTGGCTGGTGGCCATCCCCACCACACGAAATACGCTACATTCCCTAGTGGTCAATATAAATGTTACGTACCGTTTCGCTGTGGCCGCTATATTATTCCGCTTAGAAACTTGGTAGCGACGCGACGTCCACGCGATAACGCGTGATCGGCCGTTTGGAGAGAACTCGCATCACGCGATATTGCGTGAGTGGCAATTAACGTGTTAAGAATAGTGGCTGGCCGTCAAGCTACTATTCAACTGCCATTGCATTTTTTTTTGTATTCTGCTCTTTATTGGAGAATCCATGGCACGTCGATGACCAAATGTCGAAGATTAATTGTTTATTTAAACTAGAGATATTATCTTAATTTTAAGATGTGAATAGTAATTTCCATGATAGTTTTAGTAAGGCAACATGGATCGTTAATTTGATTGAATGAATGAATGTTATCACTTCCATTCCATTGACACTCTATTGAGACTCAACAGCCTTTGCAACTAAATTGGCATGGTCGCAAACTGGGAAATTCCCTGCCCTATGAGTATCAGAGTAACGGAAATCACTTGGAAGAGCTTTCCGGTATACACAAAAGATATAAAAACAAATTACTTCAGGGACTAAAGAAAAACCTTTGAAGAACGAAACATTGATAAAGGCAAGTATCTGATATAATGAATTGTTAAGAAAAATAAATGATAAAGAATACTTTTTCTGTTCATAAAATACCTTTGAGCGAGTTTTTGCTTGTTCGTTTGCAAATTAAGAAAAGTATTTGTTTTCACGAGAACTTTCCGACGGTATTATTGTGATGCTCAGAAACAAAACAACATGGCGTATGCTTTGTGGCTATTTCATTTTCGTTTCATTTTTTAGCCATTACTACCCTGCTGCAGGGCAAAGACCTCCCTTCCCTTTTTCCACTCTTCGCGATTTAACACCGTTACAAGTCAAGACCTCATATCCACTCCAATCCGTCACGCCATCTTGTTTTGGGTCTTCCACGGTTTCGTCTTGCGTCTGATGGGATTCACTCTGTGATGGTCTTTGCCCGCAGCTCGTTTGACAGGCGGCAGTCGTGTCCGGTCCAGTTCCATTTTAAGCTCGTGGCTTTATGACCAATGTCAATAATTTGTGTTTTGAAGCGCAGTATACTGTTTTGTACTAAATATAACTTAATAATGAACTTGGTTGTAGAGGATTATGATGGACATTGCCTGCGCTTACATTCTGCCATAATCCGCAATTATTAAGAGCAACATATTATCATAATAAAATATTAAACGCACTTCAGTGGGAACGATAATAATGAATGTATAATAAAAACTTCATTAATTCCGATCTAAGTGACCGGATGTCTCAGGGTAACGGGTGCAGTTTGCGGTGTCCCTTAGATCTTTACGATTTGAAGCTCTGAGTGGTACTGCAAATGTCATGGACAGGCGTGTCGCTTACCACCGGGCACACGACTTGTTCGTCCTGTCACTTAGTATTATAAAAAAAACTTCCTAGTTTTTGCGTCGCGAGGTAAATAATTTTTAGCTACAAGTAATTAATTGTTTCTCAGTAGTGTTTTGACATCTGTAAACAATTTTTCGAAACCTCCAATGACCACAACGCCATGTGTATTTTTTGGACATTTTCTGTTATTTTTGTAAACAGCCATATTTATTTACTAATATTATGTTTCCCGA
Source organism: Hyposmocoma kahamanoa (assembly GCF_003589595.1). NCBI lineage: Eukaryota > Metazoa > Arthropoda > Insecta > Lepidoptera > Cosmopterigidae > Hyposmocoma > Hyposmocoma kahamanoa. Next base: position 48,442 of record NW_020653492.1, read on the forward strand.
CTTTTGTGGAAAAAAAGAAACAAAAAAATTTGAAAACAAAAAAAACATTTTTTTTCTGAGTGATTGATCTTTGTATTAATAAATATAACAAACTAGAGGAGTAATTTCACAAAAAATAATTGAATATCAATTCAATCAAAATGTAAAAAACAATTTTGTGAAACAATCTTAAAGAAACCATAAACAAAATTCGAAAAAAAAAAACTAATTTTATGAAAAAATATATAAAGCAACAAAAAACAAAATAAAAACAGAAGAGGTCCAAAAATTAAGTTGACGTAGTGTTCATTGGAGGTATCGGTTTTATTGCTTTGAAAACTTCGGATGAAGTTCCGCTCTTTATGGTACAAAATTACGTACTTTTCCGTCCGTGTAATTTTCATACTCTGTAATTTAACTAGATTGAACTCTATGATGTCTGACGCACAAGACTGTGTCTCCCGATTATAATTGAATTAAATTATAAAATCAAATTATGTGTGTATGGAACGCGCTCTCTAAACTATTCCATGAAGCTCTAATACAGTTAGAACTTCAAATGATTTGAATAAGACCTCTAGAATAACTATTTAGTGGTCTAATATTTATTTTATTGAATATCATGATATTATTACTACCATGACATTCATATATTTGCAATATCGATTGATCGGTTAAACGAATACAAAGAAAAATTTCTGCGATCCGGCTGAACTTTATAATAGCGACTTTTTCGCCAAACCAGAGCTATCGTTCTAACAGCTGAGTGATCTTTGTTTTTGGTTTTAATTATTTTATTGCCATAACGTCTCCTGTAAGAAACCTATGAAAGTTTTTTCTTCGCTCAACCAGGTACCTTTCCAGCTACCAACGTCTGACAAGAGATGTAGCTTATAATAGTAGTAAAGCTCCTTGAGAAAGAGTTCGTCTAGGCATGGGGTATCAATCCATACAAATTAACTGCAGTTCTTATTTAAAATTGTAGATGGCGACACTTGGACAAAATAAAAAATATTAAGTATTTAATCTCCAAAATTTTAGATATTTCGTATTAAATAAGAAGTATAAAATATAAAAACGAAAAGTAAAACGATTTAAACAACATTTGAGGAGCGATCAATTAAAATTTATTTACAATTTTGAAAATTGGTGAAAACAAAAGGTTGTTGAAAAGATCGAAGGTTTTTCAATAGATTACTTTTGACGTGATAGTTTGCCATAAATTGTACAGATGACATTTTTTAGTATATAGTATTGTATTATCTGTGGTCTAGGGAAGTATTGCCATCTTATCTATTTCTACTGCCAAGCAGTAATGTAAGCATTACTGCGTTCCGGTTTTAAAGGATAAGGATGCTGGTGAAATTACAGGCACATGGGATTCATCAACTTAAGTCATTATTGCCAATTACTGAAAATCAGACCTTTTTATTAAATTTTTTAACATCAATGGTTTTTTTGGTCAATTTCATAATTTAAAAATGAATAATAAATTTGTTTAAAGATATTTTTATTTAATTTTAATAGGGTAATCAAATATTAAAAAAAAACACCTTGACACCCTACACATTTTTGATGTGTGTATATTAAATGAAAGTTGACGAAAGCTGTAAAAGCGATTGTAAATTTTCCTTCACGAGAAAACTTTAAACTATTGATAGTTCCACCATTTCTATTGCGCATGTTTTTAATAGCCGCTTGAAAATTGCTTGAATTCTCAACATCTTTCCATTTGGAATCGCTCCAAGTTTTTATTGCTCAAATCGAAGTCGCTTACGGCTTCAAGTGTAGTATGTACCTAAACAACTTGTAATATCTTTTCAAAGGAGATTAGCAACTTGAAACTTCTGTTGAAACTGTGAAGTTCTTAAAAGTTACTTTACGATTATTGGGATACGCTTAAAACCGAGGGTAAAATGACTTGAATAAGTTCCTTACTAACAGTAATGTTTCATTTATAAATGCTTACGATAATTAAATTTGTAGTGATATAAAGTGTAGCGACGTAGGCACTGACAACAACACAATGCAGGTACGAATATGCTGTTTATTATGGATACAACGCATACAGGCGGCGTTCCAAAATATGCTCTACGGCGCTACAGCTACGACTGTCCCAGAAGTGGAAGCAAAGATGCGGCTACGATGAGTGCTATGAAACAATCCCACAAGTGGAAGCAGTGGCGTAGACACCCTAAAGATTTCAACGGAATAGCTAAGCAAGTCGCAGAAGAGCAGCAGCTCACCCGGAAGCAAGATAGTTGGTGCAATTGAGCCCTAAAATATTCTACAGTACTTTTTTTGACATTGATATGTTGCAGTTTCATGGCCTTGACTGCGCCACAGGATGAAAGGAAGTCTACAGTACAAAATGCTATGTTCAATAACAATATTTGCTGTGAACACTTTGATTCCATTTCCAGCGCATTCCATTTAGATCCCAACGCCATCTATCGGTAAGGCGATGTAACTAAAATTGTTGTTATTGGGCTGTGGTGCTACAAATTTAAGTTAAATAAATAACCTAAGTTCAATAATTCGTACCCGAGAGCGATCTGTAAGGAGCCATGATGCCAGATATATAAAAAGAACACACCTATTATGGTTTTTGTTTCACCATTAATGATTTTTCTCATTGTTACAGGCTATGGAATAATCCCGCTCAAGATCCCATCATCACCAGCTTCTCATTGCACCATCCACACGACAGTGGGGTGCGTTGGCAATGATGATTGTACTTCGAAGAGTCACAGCGTCATCCGACTTCTTGGCCCCGTGAGGGATGTCATCGTGAGACCCGCTAGGCATCATTACCGGCCTGGAGAAACAAGTAAGTTACCGATGTAGCAAATTAATAGATCATTTACCTTTCATATTGACTTACTTCATTAACGTTATATTATAACGATTAACCTAGTTTTGTACCAGACTTGGAATGCGGGCCTATCGATTTGTAGTACAGGCGTAATTGTGCCTATTTTAGACTCTGGTTTCTAACAAATAAGGTTCAAAAAACTCATTAGACAATAAACCTGAACCCGAGTGTTGAGAGGTAATAAATTAAATTTGTATCTCTTTTCTAAGATTTCCTGAGTATATTTTGAACATTAAGACCGCGTTATTTTTTTAATATGTACTCTTAGCCTTGTTTCACACCACGGAAGAATGTGGTCTATGGTACACACGGCATTGTCCTACACGTTTTTTGACGTATTCGATTATAAATGGATAGACAGCGGGTGTTCGCATGATATGTTTTCCTGGGTTTAAAAGACGGATAACCGCAGTATTCACAAAGCAATTGCCCTGAGAACACGTTTGTTATGGACCCAGGTTTTGTTGCAGTTTTATATAAGCTTAGAAGACGCCAACAGTTTTGGCGCCGGAAGAACAGAAGATATTGGGATTATATGTATAACTTCATAGTTTTGTCCCATAAAACGGGCCTTTGTTTCACTAAAGATACCAATGAAGAAATTGTTGTCCACAGAAGATTCGCCGGTCATTTTGTATTAATAAAATTATGCGTGCAAAAGATACTCCAATAGACGCTGCTTGTTCAGTGACTATTCGATATAAAACGTAAGATGCCGTGTGAAAGAGACGCATTAATACTATGCGCCACTGCACACCGAATACGTTAAATTTCATTTGATTTGCTTGACAAGTCCGTTGCTTATTCGATAAACGTATAGAGCCGTGTGCGTTTTTTGCAGTGTTTATTCGACAATATTTATACTGCAAAAAACGTGCAATACAATACCGTGTGAACGGGGGGTTTGTAGTGAGAAAGAGTATTTCCTTAATTCATTCGTGTATTTCATAATTTTTATTATTATTACCATATTAAGACAATATCACTGGCACCCTTTCAGTATCCAAAGACATTGTTTCTGCCTTTAGATTACTAAAATTTAATGTATTATTTAACTAGGGTGTAATTTTCTTCAAATTACTGGCATCATCCTCAACCTTTGCTCTTTGATAATAAAGTTCCAATTAACTTGTAATTACGAAACTACGCCCATACATTTCCAACTATTTTCCCTTGTATAAATTAACTTTCAACTGTTCATAGCTGCGGATTCTCGGAATAGTTTGAATTGTGCAGAGGGGAACAGTTATGTTGGTTTAGGCGTACTCGGATAACGACACAACCGAATTGAAGTGTTTTCGCGCACACTCGGTTTTTCGTCGTACTTCGTAGAAACATTATGTAGATATTGAAAATTATACTATGTTTTTCTGATCTAAATCGCGTATATTTATTTTCAGCCCTTTACATGTTCCATGGTCACAGCCGACTGACATGGCGCATGTAAAACTTTGTTTGTTTTAAGCATAAGAACTCGGTAATGTTTTCTTAAAATTTCTAAGCAAACGTGCACAAACAAGAAAAAAAAGTCAAATTTTGGCACGGAAAAGTCAACCTTACATCATCTTGCAGCAACAGCAGAACAGTGAGAGAATGGTTTCGGACTTTAATTTCCACCAGAAATGTTACTGCCGAATTACTCTCGCCAATGGTTAAAGACACCGTCGTGATGAAACCTGTATGTCGAAGAAGGTTCACAACCCCTTGAAAATATATAAATCGTGACTTAATGTTTTTAATAAAAATAACATCAAGTTCAATTGATTATCCAATTGATTATCCGGAATTATTGTCACGAATATTACTTACAATTACCCTTTAAATGTTTGAGAAACTATTCACTTTTGGTTCTACTGCGGACCCGGGACTGGCGTGGCGTGCAAGCAATAATCTTACCATTCTATGTATTTCTTTTGATCTGGATCTTTTCAATACGAATGCGATTTCGGCGAGGAGAGCACTGAGTGGGCATTTTTTTGACTCATAGTGAGGCTTGCTACTGCGGTTGTATTTTTATGTTTTACGTAATAAGATTATGTTTCATGCGATAGGTTAGTTAAATTGTGCTTCCTGTGGCCGAACGGTTACCATCTGCCACTCAGAGGTCCCAGGTTCGATTCCCGGGTCGGGAGAAATATTTGTATGGCCTACATTTCTTTCTCTCGTGAGTTAGGATGTAATTTGTGGCTGTCTATGTGTGTGTCCATTGTACCCGCAACACAGGGTTTCCCTAGTTCGGGGCTATGTTGAGTGTGTGCGTTATTCCTATTTGTGAGGATCTATTATTGGCTCTCAGTTGTTACTATTATTATATAAGTTAGTTTTAAGCTGGTGTTCCTTTAAGATAAATAAATAAAAATAAAATTTGAACCCCCTTAGTACCAGCATGGCGGACTATATCCTCCTTGTAAGAGCTGATGGTAATGAAGCATCATATTAAACATAATCTTTAATTAGATCTTTTAAAGGCGAGAGTTGATCGGCACTTTCTAAGCAAGCCCGGCTGGAATTCAATTCAGTAATCAATTCCGGACATAATGGAAATAGCTAGCACACACAGAGAACTTTCCAAGATACGATGCAGTAAAAAAACACTACTAAAAAGAAGAAAAAGGCAAACATGCACCATCTTCATCGTCGTCATTCACCGCCATGCGAGTTTGGTGGTCAAATGTTTGCCTATCTGGTATGGAAAAAGAAATACTCGGTCTGAAAAATAAAATATCTCGGTCTGAAAAAGACGTGGGTCCAATAATTTTCTTACCTCGTAAGGCGAATATGCTGCACTGTTAATAAACGCTATTAACGCTTCGCTTTGAATCTTATTTACACCGTCTTACTAAAACGTTAAAGTTAATTTCCATGTGATTATCATGTACCGTAATGAGAAAACGCTCTTCTAGTAATAACGATAGGGTGAATTATGGCGAAAAAATAATATAATAAATACGACGGAGTAATAGGTACACAATGTAAAAGCTTAAAATCTAAGTCTAAACTAAGTAGTCGAAATTGGATCCAGCTTTATATAATGCCGTCCCTTAAGTCAGTCATAGACGAAAGTACGCTGATGGGCTGTTGGAGCTGAAGTCCCTGTGCAATTCAAAATGAATAAGTTTACTATGTCACTCATTTTATCGAGTGTTAAAGGTGCGTACAGATCTGGCGAATGCGCTTGTTTTGTAAGCTCGCAAACTGCACACGTGGATTACGTATTGCGATCAGTGCCTTACCTCGAGATTACAGTGAGTTTGCTTTCTTCACTCTTTAGTATGAAAAATTGTATAGCGCTACTAGCGGTCACGAGATGAAGCAACAATTTATATACAAATATTTTATGCTGTCGCTAGTGACAACTGTCACAGTAAACTCATGGTAGAGGCACTGTTCGCGTGCCGTAAGCGCGCCATCTGTGCGCCGCGTGTGACGCGACTACGCTAGCGTGGTACTGGCTTAGGGTCGAAACACAATACTGCGAATCGGCGCGATGCCAATTCGCAACGCAGAAAACTGCGACGCGAATTGCTGCGATGCGATTTCGTGCGGCAAGGCATCTCAGTGACACGGTTCGGGTAACCATTCCTTCGACGATCGTCAATCGAACGAAAGGTATTTTTTAAACTAGGTAGCGACATGGATCGTAAAAAGAGTGTTGCACTGCTGTTATTGATAAAAAAATATAGGAAAAACACTCAAAGAAGATTAACATCGCAGGAATGCACGATGCGGAGCAATTCGCAAATTCTTGCGATGCGTCATGCGAGCTCGTAGATTTTTGCGATGCGACACCGCATGTCAGTTTTGTGGTTCGACCCTTACTAAGTAGAGTCCTCCCACTGCCCGCACCTCACCTTAATTCACTACAGGGCTCACCCGCTCAGTTTGTATATTGTTGGAAAAAGCTTTTTTGGCTAACACAACTTGTATGAAAATTATCTATGATGGTAATTTAAATTTGATTTCATTTTTTATGTAATGCCAACAAATATTTCATTGTATTTCAGCTCCGACACTATACTCCGTCCTTTTTTGTAAAACACAAACTGCTACTAACGTCACTGTTTTGTCCTCTTTTTCTTTACAATTGAAAACTAAAAACAACTTTACAATTGAGAGGAGCAAACTAATTTACACTCACGCGACTTGCAAGCATGCAGTAGGTACTTACACGCAGAATTTGAGGGTTGCGTTGCGTGAGATGCAATGATAGGGCACATTTAACTGCACGTGTGCAGCATGCAGCGCCTATGCAGCGCATTCGCCAGATCTGTAGGTATTGCTACAAATTGATTGCATGACACAGTCAGTTGTGATCATAGGACCATTTTATATTTTAATTCAAAATTATTTTTATATGGCTAGCAATATAAAAAACATATAAAACATTTGTAATAATATTTGTTCTGATCTGGCAAATACGATGCATATACGCTGCGTGCTGCCCACGTACAGTTAAGTGCGCCTCTATTATTGCATATCACGCAATGCTAGTCTCATATTCCGCGTGCAAGTACGTACTTGCGTCTCGCGCGCGTGTAAATTAGTTCATTTTTTTAACAAACCAACGTTTCGGGCTCTCCATACGCGAATTAAAACCGAAAAAATAAATTCATTGTCATTCCAAGGTTAAATTGAAAAGGTTCCTAGCATGAAGCCATTTCTTTACCCTATCTTATATTCTCTTTGTGTTTTATTCTTGTGTTTATTAAAAAGTACTTTGTATTGTAAAATGAAAACATTTCTACTATATCTCTGTTTAATACGATTTACGCACGCACGAATTAACTTCGCAAGTGGAAAATGTAGGTACCATTATTTACGGGCCACGGAAGTAGGGCTATATCCTTTGCGAAATTACATTCACGAATTGAGAAATCGTTTAGTTATTTTTATGTTCATTTGTAGTCATAGCCTCGCAAATTGCCTCATTTCTATACATAGATTTTTTTTTTATTTGTAACAGGCAATTAAACCACGGTCTCATCTGTTGGTAAGCGACAATTAGGTCGAGAATGGAGCTTCTGCTTCCTAAGTGGCTATGAACTTTCACTTTAAAACGACTCCAGTAAGCAGTACTTGCTGAAGTAGGATTTTATGTTGGTAAAAACTTTGTTCGTGTCAAAATTTTGACAACTAAACATTCAAAAATTTCCAGCCATTTAGAAATGAGAAAATAGAAAGAAATAGCAATTGTTATTTTTGTGATGCCACACTTTAGTTTTGCAATACAAATTTTATAAAAGGACTATTTTGCTAAATAAAACGGAAAGATGCCTATTAAGCAACTAACTAGTTGATTGCATGTTTGTAGTTAATGCGTGAAGTCGTAATCAACTTCATTCAGCCGAGACCTCAACTGCATGAAGTTAATAACGGATTCACGCATTAACAGCATGAAATCTATCTCGCTTGCATGAAGTTAACAACGGATTTACGCATTAACTGCATGAAGTATGTTTCCACTTCGTGTATTTAATGCGTGAAGTCTGCAAATATGCAGTTAATCTGTTAGCAGCGTTACTAACTTGCAACCGTCAGTATCTCTAATATTATTCCAGCTATCCAAAAAACAAACCTCAGATATAAATATGAAGTTCATTTTTCTATCCACGGCAGTTTTTACACTATGCCAATATTTCTAGCTCTGGCACGCGGGTGATAACGACGGCAGCTATTGTATCAAAGCAAATCAACCTCAAAAAAGTGTAGCATCGTTTACTGAGGTCTGTCGCGGTAAAGTCCGCCGTAGTCAATTACTCAAAGCAACAAAATAGAGAATTACTCTCGGTAACTACGCAATAAAAGAGAAAACGTTCGTGTATCGAATATCTCTGTTTATGTCTGTCGCCTGCCATTAATTTTTGCTCTATTTTTACGACTGTGTTGTCATTGTAGAAGCGCTCGTTTAATAACGAGTGTTTGTTTCTGTTTGTTACAAAGTTGCAAATTTTGTGATGTACACTTTCTTGTTTTAACAACAATACTGTTAGCTAGGGCAAATAATTTTATTCATTTTTCCCTTTTATTATTTCGATTCAGAATTAATATTTTAATTGAAATGTAAATAAAATGCAACATTTTTATTATATTAAGTGACGGCACGAACAAGTTGCAGTGCCATTCAGAGCTTTAAATCGCAAAGATCTCACGGACACCGCCACTGCGCCCATTACCCTGAGACATAAGTTGTCAAGTCCCACGTGCCTGTAATTTCAACAGGACCCTTCTTACCCTTCTAAGCCGGAACGCTGTAAAGCTCAAATTCCTGCTTGGCCGCAGAAATAGGTAAGGTGGCAGTACTTCCCTGGACGAACTCGTTCACAAGGAGCTCATCATGATTTCAATGTGTTTCTTTACTTAGTACCATGCAAATATCAATTCGTGGTTTTATTATCGTAATTTAATTTGAGACATCAGCTTTTCGGTGAAGGAAAACGAAAAAGGTCAAAGAAGCCCCAACCTAAATTGAGCCAGCGAGTGGCATAAACCCACGCCTGAGAGGAGACTCGAGCCCAGCAGTGGGACGTGTGAACGGATTGATGACGATTATGATGCAAATATTTAATGCGTTGCAATGATAGCATTTCTGTGTTCCAGTTTTGAAGGACTTGTCAACTTATGTCTCAGGGTGACGGGCGCAATGGCACTGCCCCTCAGATCTTTGCGATTTAAAGCTCTGAGTAGCACTGCAAATGTTATGGACAGACGTGTAGCTTACCGTCCCGTCACTGGATACTATAAAAAAAATGCAAGACCGGTCGCTGTGGCGATCTTTGGGGAAGGCCTACGGCCAGCGGTGAACGTCTTTCGGCTAAAACATTCACGATGATGATGAATGTACAATCCTTATCGCTGTATAACGACTTTATTCTATTCAACGTTCGAAATTTTTTCAACATTTTGGTACGTTGCTTTATCGAATGGTTCCAAATAAGAGAGTCTATTTTTACGATTGGCGCTAAATTTCGTTTTAGGATAGGAAATCTTTATAAAATAGGAAGTAAAGATTGAGATGGTCAGCTATTTCCGTTAGTCGAAATTGATGGTAAAACCTACTTTATTGTTTATATTCATTTCTTATATTTATCTCCTTGCGACTTCAGAAACTTCATGTTCTCATTTATATTTGGAAATTCGGTATTTCGGTATTCGGCTTTTGAATACACAGCGCAACTTGAAATGAATTTTTCTTAAAGGCATATTTAGGGTGGAAAAAATCAAAGTGACATGAAGGGTAACTACCTCAATTGCTTTGGATAGCTAATTTTACCTAAAGAAAGCATTCTTCTATTTTTAACCGAGTTCAAAAAAGGAGGATGTTCTCAATTCGACTGCATGTTTTTTTCGTATGTATGTTACGCGATAACTCCGGTATTTGTGCACCGATTTTCATGATCCCATTTAATTTCGAAGAAAGTCATCCACCTCTAAGAGTGGCTGTTCACGCATGAAGATACATTTGTATAAATAGCGCCTAAATTTTATTACAAGGAGCAATTATTTTGATGGCTGATTTTGCTATTCTCTAATTCAAGGCGTTTTTCACTCAATATACTTTGAATAGTGAGAACCGATTTTTATTATCGCCTGTGTCAAGTTCCATATAGTGGCGAACTAGGGTTTTCCGGGTATGCGCACTTTCCGGTAACCGATTTCAATAAACCTTGGCAAACAGATGTAATTCCACGTACTTTTGCGATCGGTTTATTTAGTACTCTGTACTGATATATTATATTATTCCTAATATGAATAACTGCATTCGCTGACTTTTTGAAAAGACTACCTGAGGTGAGTGAATCGAATCAATTAAAGTGCAGCAAATAAACACTCAGTAATTAATTGTCCTAATCGACAGGATCAATGCTAAAGATAAAATAGAATATGTTTATCTCTGGAACAACATTGGGTCTTTATTAGTGAGTATTTATTTTTTGCATTTTTAGCTGGTTGGAATCCCGACTCAGGTACCTAAGCTTCTACATCTGTGAATGCAGTTATTCACATTAAGAAAAATAAAAGAAGGTTTTAAGTAAAATTAAGCATTTAAAGTAGTTCCCCTTCTTGTCGCATTGATTTTTTCCACCCTCTATAAATAAAGCAGAAGAAATTTTAACGATAATAAAATTAATAATAATAATAACGCACACACTCAACATAGTCCCGCATTAGGGAAACCCTGTGTCGCGAGTGCTATGGACACACACATAGACAACCACAAATTACATCCAAACTCACGAGAGAAATAAATGTAGGCCATATAAATATTTCTCCCGGCCCGGGAATCGAACCTGGGACCTCTGCGTGTCAGTCTGGTATGGTAACCGTTCGGCCACGGAGGCAGTCCTTCTTTTTGTTAGTGATTCTATTTATTAAATAAATTAATTTATTTTAAAGCCTGTTGCACCCGTTTTCACCAATGTCACCATCTCTGAGGTCCCGGGTTCGATTTCCGGCCGGGTTAGTATTGAAAAACTAACTTTTCAAAATTGTCTCGGATCTGGGTGTTTGTGATCAGAGCAACGTATGTAATATTGTATAATATGTATTATTATCTAATAATTAATTAAAATACACACAGTGTATAAAACTCAGGTTAAAACAAATAGAAACTTTCTCTACTGTTCAGTAATTAACTCAAAGAAGCAGCACTTACGACCCAGAAGTAACTATTCTTTCACTTGTTCAAGATTAACTGTAAGTTATCCCTTCATGTGATAAACTCACCATTGTACAATATTTTTAAATTTTTTTGTAAATTCTTTTAACTGTGTTGTAATGAAGTATAGTATCACACATTATAGGTAATAAAAAGTAAAAGTATACATATAGGGCTTGCGCAAAACATGTGTTATGTGTTAATTAAAATAAAAATACAATATACTTTCTTATATGTATTTGAAATACGAAATACAAGTTACTTTCATGAAGTGTATAGAATATAAAAGACGAACTACGGTATTGTGTTCTCATTTATTTTAAATTCAAATTACAAAATACAACCACATCGTCACCACTAATCGTACACCACGGAAAACTTGGTATAAATAACAATTTACAAAATTCACTAGTGTTTGACATTTGAAATATCAATTACAAAATAAAATTTTTAGGTACCATAGCATTTATTTTATTTATTTAATAGTTTATTGTACAGGAAAAATACAACAAGTCACAAAGAATACAAGCGAAATTAAAAACAAAAGGTTCTGCTTATTTCTAATAGAAATTTCTTCCTGCAGACCTAAATACAGGACACTATAACTAAAAGAACGGGCATATGTGCACAACAAAACAAGAAAAAAAAATTATAATATAAAAATAATATAAAAATATTAAATTGTTTTAAATTATATAAATACTTAGATAAATACATATTTTATAATATAATACCTAAGATATGGATGAAATAGTAGATAAATAATGCTCTTTAACTCTCACTTTAAAAATAGCTAACGATTTACTTTCGTGAACAGTAATAGGAAGTGCATTCCAAAGTCTGAAATTCGAAATACAAATAAAAATGCGTATTTGTAATTCAAATATTGCCCAACCTTGTCTGTATACAGGCGTATGATAATGGATAAAGTGCCTTTTATTTTTGAACTCTTAAAATAGAGTGACTAGTATTGCACAAAATAAATAACAATAGAATTTTAACATGACGAATAAAATACTTTGATAGATTTCTATTATGTGGCGCTACAACTAAAATGTCGTTAAAACCAAATCATGTAACGAACGCATAGAAGAATTCGAAAAGACTGCTGATTCGATGTTGGTAGAGCAGTCGCCCTGGTATGCAAGTTCGAGTCCTGTCCGATGGAAGGAATTTTTCTAACAAACTAGTGGAGTAATGTCAATAAAAATAAATGAATATCATGATAGTAAAATATTAATTACAATCAATATTACAATTATATTTTCATCAATATACGTACTAGAAAAATATTTTATTAAATTGAAATTAATTTCATAGACCTTTAAACTTGACTGTCTATTATATTTACGAGGCACTTAACAAGAAGGTGATTTTAATGTCAAAGGTCCTGTATTTATTTTATAGCCCATTGATCTTAGATGTCAGATATTTTGTTAAGGACGAACATCAAACGTTTGGAATTATTTTGACTGAATAAGTCCAAAGAGCCGAAACGTAGCGTAGTTGGATCTGAGGAAGGAAAGGCCTAGTTAGTCAGGTATTCAATAAATATGTAAACGTGGACTTGGCGCCATCTTATGCAGATATCTGTTCTTGGTAGATAGCGAATTAAAACAACGCACCGAGCACTGTTTTATATTGCCACGCGGTAACTACCGACAGAAGCCGTGATATCCTAATATAATAATAAATAATATAAAAAATCATTTATTTCGACCAACATGGATCATACATTAAAAAGATTTAATACAATTAAATTCAAAAATAAATATCATAAAAGATCAAAATCGAAATTAAAAATAAATATTAATAGAATAAAATTACAATTAGAATACTATTTTAGATTTAGTCAATAGATGCACCATGTTAGTAGCAGTATAGCTTCTTGTGAAAGGGTTCATCCAGGGAACTACTGCCACCTTACCTCTCTCTGCCGACAAGCAGTAATGTGTAGTAATTGCGTTCCGGTTTTGAAGGATAAAGGTGCTGGTGAAATTACAGGCACATGGGACTTGTCAACTTAGGTCTCAGGGTGACGGGCGCAATGGCAGTGACCCTCAGATCTTTGCGATTTAAAACTCTGAGTGGCATTGCAACTGTTATACGTAGGCGAGTCGCTTACCGTCAGGCGCACGACTTGTTCGTCCTATGAAAAAAATGTTACAATAGTTCATATTGACAGTCAATGCTTTGACCTACCTCTCTCAAGCAGAAACTGCGGGTTCGGTTCAGTGCGTGTACCTCTGAGGATCACCTCTATTTAATTTTAAGTTCATCATGAGCTAAGGAAAACATCGTGAAAACCTTCGACGTACAAGGGTCATCGACCCTCAGAAAACGCGTGATATCCCCAACCCGCATAAAGTGAGCTTAGTGGACTACGGCCTAAGCCCTCAACTGAGAGGAGAGCCGTGTTTAGCAATGAGACGTAGGTATAAATTGGTTTATGAAGACCCATGGAGTGAAGCCGGGAAAATGCCAAATTGACCCAGATTATGGGAGAACGTGCGCCATTATGCAGACGATAAAGGCTTATTTCCGAATTTAAGATTAGGACAAGACTAATTTCATGACATCTTTCCGTGCTGAAAGGGAAGTTACCCGATTGTTAAACTAAACACAGGGTCATGCCGTTCTAATCGGGATGCATCCAAATATTCTTCCGAAGGCTGAGGGAAACGAAACACTTACTTCCGAGAAGTATTTTAGAGTATTATTATTTAACCTTCCAGCGGTCGCGCGCGGTCTCAGAGACCGAAGCTACCTTATTTTAGTCATTTTACAAAAACTATAAACAATAAACGGTTGCGCGACCGTGATATCCTCGAGGGGGTGAGGTACTTCCCCTTAGTAGCCCTGTGATGTTCGTCACAAGCGCACATGTGTCTTTATTTGTGTTTGCGATCTCAGATTCCGCGCGCGACCGGTCGTGTGCCAGAAAAATGCATGCAATGAAACTGAAACCTGGGTGAGTATTTCATGTTATTTGTACTGTATTACTTACTAAACTACATTATTTTATGTAATATGTATTAAATTATTCATTATTTTACTGTTTGTTGTAGACACAACATGAGTTACAAAGAATCAGAATGGCCTGTAGAGGAGGCGGAAACAGAAGATGAAGATTTTGATGATGTCAAACCATTGCTACTGATAATCGTACTAACTGCTCCTAAAAAACTTAGAAATTTCTTAGAAAATAAACCCAAACGCCATTTTTATTGACAAAACGCCGTATTAAAAACTTAAGTGGTCAAAATCAAAGATACTTTTGTAGCCTACGACTACATGTAGAAGCCGTTATGCAACAAAAATTGCTCTCCAGATGCTTAAACCGCTATTATACATAAGATATAAGATATCTCTAGATCTAAGATAGGCAGTAATTTCCATTATTTGTAAATGTGTTGGCTGGGTTACGTGGCCGTGCCATGACACGCATTTATATCAAATTCTTGTTAAATGACATCATGTAACAAGAATTTGATATAAATCACAAAATTAGATGGGCTTATAAACTCGTAATTTACGACTAAAAACTTCATGCCTAAAATTTCTAAGACTATAAAAAAAAATCTATGTAAACCATTGCCACAAGAAACATAATGTATTTCCTTATATAAAAAGTTTTAAAACGCCCTACAATTATTCCAAACGTTTCATGTCTCGCTCGCGTACCCACGCTCACAATGCGACAAAGAGAGATAATATTATTAAATACCTAACGCAATTGCGTATCTGGGTGAATCATTGCTTCTGATCTAGAACGTTCTGATTATCAAATTTGGGTATATAAATCTTTAAATAAAAAAAGATGTCAAAAATTAACATTTTAATTTAAGAACGACATTTTTAAATTCCTTTAAAATAGAAACAATATCATAAATGTTTTAAATACTTAATTCCCAAATTGCAAAAAAATATATAAGGGACCTTCCACACTGCCAAGGAATATCTCAGCAAGAGTTTTACAAGTAATCAGTCCCGGGATCATACGATACTCGCATTTGTGCTCATTCGGGTTACGTTTCTACTTTAAACTGACCCCGCGTTCAGATGTTACAAATCTTTTTGGCGAGGTGTGATCTCACTGAGGGATCTTGTGATGCGATATCAATATTTTCGTAAAGTTACGTTATCTCTGATTATTAATTTTTAGCAAGGTACGAGAAAATTCGTTACGAAATGTGTCAGCACCATTGATCGCATAACCACTCGTCTGAAGAAATCACTCGTCTATGTTTGGTAGCAGCGGCCATCTTGGATTCACCACATCGAAATGTTTTCGGTCTCGGATGAATATAACCGGGGTCCATAAATTTTTTTTGTTTATGAACCACACTCATGCTGTCTAGCGGTTACCTCATACACTCTGATTAATATGAAGTGGAACTTAATGGAAATGATCACATTTCTTAATTTAACCCATCGAGTCGTTAAATTCATCTTTTAAAATTATTGCTGCATTAATTGTGGTTGACAGTATATCAGACTTTCAACAATTTCGCCTAAATTCGACTGACTATAACTGTTTTACTGATCATTTTTTTATATGTATATGACTTCGCTCCAAATTTAAAGTTTCTACAATTAACTAGAAATACTAAATTTCGGATAATAGGGTTATATTGCCATGTTTTTATCAGTGTTAAAAGTAACGGTATTCTGATTTCATTATTTCGTTATATAACCTTATACTCGTAGACATACAAAATTACAACTGTGTCTGTCAAAGTAATTTTGGGTTGTAGAGCTTTGCAATATCTCGAAATAGTCAGCAAGAAGATGCAGCACATTGTCAGTGCATCGTCTTGCTGATTCTAAACGTCTCGATTCCGAAGGATCGATGGACATGTCGTTGAATACATTACAATAGCGATTTTTTCCTAATTGAATAGCAATAAATTAAATAGTATTTTGATTCATCAAAAACTTGGTTACTTGAGTTTTACATGTGTGTGTACACATACAGTCTGTACTGTATTAATTGGAAATTTTTCCAAAATATCAACTTGGACAATTTTTTCGAATGTATGGCATCGTAGTTGCGGGGTGCATGGGGACATGTAGTATTTTATTGAAAAAACATTTGCATAACTTTATTATGCTGCAATGTAAACAAATGTGAACCGCTATCAGAATTTTGGACAGGGTGGGAATCTAATTTCATCAATTAAAATTATTATTACAATATCGCGCATATTATTCTCTCATTTAGGTTATCCGTCGGGGGCACGATAAGTTTCCGGAATGAATAAGAAAAAGCACTACAAAGGGTCAGAAATGAATGTATTGTTTTTCTCAAAATATTCTCCGTTAGCGTTAATGCACTATTTCATACGAATGAACCAATTTTGAAAACATGTATAGCACTTCTCCGTGACAATCTCTGAAACATATTTTTCATACTCTTCGACAGCCTCTTCAGGTGACGAAAATCGTTGACTGCGTAACTGGTTCTTAATTTTTGGAAATAAATAAAAGTCACAAGGTGCCAGGTCTGAACGCGGAATAACTCATAAGGTCAACGTTGTTCACCTTCAAAAATTAATTTGTCTGTCTGACCGTGTGAGAACTGGTATTATCGTGGTGCAAGATGATACGGCGTTTACGGTTATTTTTACGGAGTTTGTTAATAACTTCCGGCAAACAAATGGTCGTGTACCAATCACTGTCCACGGTACAACGATTCTCCAAAGCAACAGTAGTCACGTGTCCAGTTTTATTAAAAAAAGAAGCAATCATCCGCTTAGAGGCACTTTGCACGCGTGCCACTTTGGTTGGTTTCGGCTCATGTCGAAAGACCCATACGCTCGATTGCTGCTTTGTTTTGGGATCGCAACTATAAATCCATGTTTTGCCACCTGTTACTATGCCCCATACCAAATTTGACGCCCCTTCGTTGAATTTGGTAAGCATGGCATTGCACCAAGCGACGCGATCCGTTTTTTGATCTTCAGTCAAATTGTGTGGGATCAACCGAGACCACAGCTTTTTCACACCCAAATGTTTGTATAGTATGGATTGTATTTAATTCATGTCTATGCCTAAAGATGCTCGAATCTCATGGTACGTCACACACCTGTCTGTTTCGATGATACGGCGCACAGCATCGATGTTTTTGTTGTTCACAGCAGTGGACGGGTGACCATCACGAAATTTGTCAGTGAGATTCACACGACCGCGTTTGAATTCTGCAAACCAGCTATAAATAGTCGTCCTGCATGGTGTTTCATCGCCAAAAGCAGTTTGAAGCCGAGCGAAGCTCAGCCGACCTGTTCAATTACACTTAAAGTCGTAGAAAATCATACTACGAAAATTTTCACGAGTTAAACCCATGGTGATGTAGACAACCAATTTCTAAAATGACGCCACAATGTAAAAACAAGTGACAGTCAGATGAAACAAACTGTATTCTACAGCCAAAGAGTTCCATTTTCAAATGTTGTAATTACTTTTTAAATATTGTTTATGTAAGTGGCCAGTTCCGGAAACTTATAGTGCGCCCTATGTAGAATAACGTGTTATAATATAATTAAATATGATCTTATTGTTTCAGTAACTTTCTGGATCCTGGCATTAGACCACGACTTACGTTTGGTCCGCGGAGAGTTGGCATATGTGGCGCTTAAGGATCCTGCGGGAACTAAAGTCGCTATTTGGGAAGAACTGTCCATGGACGAGGGTGAGTATACGAGTTCCTCGTATTTCTATAGATGATTTTTTAGTCACATCGCGTTCATTATCTAACAAAACCGAGATGTATTTGAGTAATCTCAATTATTAAAGTATTTTGTTATTTTAACATCTTCATGCTGCCTAGTCAAAATATTAGCGTTTTCCTCTCCACTTTGTAAATGATAATGGACCATAAGGGTATAGTGTCAAAATGACAGTGAGCAACCAACATATTGATCTACACATATAACAAGATACAAAACGTTGAAAAGTTTCGTCAGTGATTGTCAAAGTTTTTTTTTTAATTTGCTTGCCATTTTAAACTGGTTTTGAGCTGGTTGTAAAGAAAATTAGCTAGCGAGGAGGTAGGAGAGATCTTCCATCTTCACCACGATTCTGGCAAAAACTTCCTCCATTCTCATTAATAATTTCATACACGTTATTTTAACATAAAACAACTGCCTAACTTGAAAGCAACCTGAAGTCAAAACTTGTACATTTTTGAAACTCATTTCTGAACGTCAACAATTGAAATATACAGAATATGTCGCACGTTACACAATCAATGTATCACTAAACTAAAATCTGTTTTTTTTTGAAATTTTAAACAGATTATCAGAATGGTTGTTGACTTCCGAAAGTTGACTTTTTCGTGAAGTGACTGCAATGGATTCAACATATTATATATTTTTAAGGTCGTCTTTGTACGATATAATAATAATTTACTCAATCTTAGGTTTAGCGTGAAATATCAAATCCTGTGCATCTCATTCCTGGAATTCACTCGCAATACTATTTAAGGCAAAATATTTTAATGCAAGCCTACATTGTAGGAGGTGAAGTGTGGGGGACCGTCGAAGGAGGCCTTCAGTTGAAAACCAAAATTTAACAGGTTTTCTGGACTACTTAAAGAGAATCTCTATATAAAAATTATGTTCAAAGTTAAATATTTAAGTCTTGTAAAGGAAGGGAGTCTCCCTCTTCCCTGCGTTCAGGTTACGCAGCTCCAGCCAGAAATATTTATTTTTCACCTTGTATGGCGCCAATACAATTGCACCCTATATGCGGAAGGTCCGGGCCGTTGTTCCCAAAACGGGACTCGACTCCTGGAAACCGTTCCGCGAGATGATGACTGTCACCCTATATGCGCATCAATAATAGAAGGACCTGATAGCAGTTCCCAAGAAGGGAACTCTTGGTTAGCCGAACTGAGCTCTCGGTATTCTCCGATTCCTACCCACATTAACAAAATTGTTTTCGAGTAGTCACCATTCGAGGGAAACTCTTAACACCGCGATTCAGAAATAACGCCAAATGGGTCAATGCCATCTAGCGGATCCTTATTGAACTAAAAGTGAAAAGTCTAATACATAAAGTAGGTTTGTTACACTCTTAAATAATTCGCTTTAGATTTTTATTTTAGTCTGTTTCCAGGATTTTATATGATCGGGTGAAGTACATCCTATCGTGTAACAAATTAGCACATTCTAGAGAATATCTTTAGGAGTATTGTAAATTTTTTATAAGACCGTATTTTAACAGTAAATACCTAAATCATTTGATCTAGCAAAACAGTTTCCCTGTTTCTCCTCTGGTGACGCCTTAATTACTCCGCTGATTGGGCGACCGAAACAAAATGATTAAAGATAACGACGAAATATTTTGTTTTTAATGTAGCCGTTTGTGGTTACCAATAGTCCCAAAGGCATTATTATTCAAAATAGGTTTTCTTGAAATCGAATCAGATTCCAGGAAAGGCCTTGAGCGAACACGAGAAGGCTTTTACAGTGGAAAAGATCACTTTGTTTATGTTACGTGTTCCTCGTATAAGGAAATGTGAATGAAAACCTTTGGCGGTGAATATAACAACCTTCATATGTGTGCTGAACAACGTGACCTGTAGATGACTGCTAGTGATTTGTTACGCACGGTTATGTAAGCCAAGAAACACACGGAATATGAAACTAAATGTTGGAGTGAATAAGCGTCATATCGTCACTTGAGATTGAAATTTTGGCCTAGCGTGCATCTATTTTACTTTCTTAATCTGCTTTGTTCTTAGTACTGGTAATAAATTCATAATGGTCGTTTTTTTGCAATTACTGTCATCTCTTTTTTACTTTTACTAAAGTGGTACTACATTATCAGATCCGGTCCCAAAACACTCCCCTGGGGTACTCCTAATACCGACCGTAATGTCGTCGTTGTCTTTTGGGCTTTGTGAGATGTATATAAATATAAAATATTTTTCTGCAGGCACAAAAGAGAAAAAATCAATGTTTTTGGATTCGGCCAGGTCAATGGAGTCCCATTACCTTTTCATAAAATGATGTAGCTGGCCAACGTATGAGCAAAATTATACAAAGAATCGATTTGCTGGCATTTTAAGCACCCTGCGGCATGTGTTACCATAAAAATAAAGTAAAAGATATAAATTATTCAATTCATAAATTATATTCCCCAAAAAAAACTAATAAATAATAATTAAACAATAAATTTACTTCAAACGTAATAATTGATGTACATTATACACCCCTTTATTAGAGGAAACTCGTGTCTAACAGTGTGACATATATGGGTTTGATAAAGGTTCAGTAACACCCTTTATTAACGAGTTTCACGCACACTCGTAAGTAACGTCACGCTGTAGCATGAAAGCTCCACAATCTACTTATTACACAAACTAGTGGACGTAATGGCACCGCCGGTGTACAGCCGGGTAGCTGCTGGATAACGTGCGAAGTGCACCATCAAGGAAGTCATTCATATTCCTCGTCAAAACGTGGCTTGTTGAGTAATCACTCTACGTGTTTGATATAATAATAATTGGTGATTAATTGAAATTGTATTAATAAATAATTCACTAATTTACTGTAAAGAGTTTGACTAATTTCTCGTCTGCGCAGAATGAGTTTTTCGAGTAGCCTATTTACTTGAGAAATGATTGTTTCTCCATACAAACTTCCTTCTCTCAAATTAGGCACATGGGATTTGGCAATTTATGTCTCAGGGTAACGAGTGCAGTGGCACTGCCCGTCAGATCTTTGAAACCTAAAGCTCACGTGTGGCACTGCAACTGTTATGGACAGGCGTGTAGCTTACCATCAGGTGCATTTGTTCGTCCAGCCACTTGATATCATAAAATAATACAGTGTGCGGAACAATTCAGTTTATTTTGAAAGTGCTAGGTTAAAACCCCCGACACAAAAAGAAGGGAGTTATAAGTTTAAAGACTTTGACTGTCTATCTGTTTGTCTGTGGTTTCGTAAAATGATACATTTTATCTCTTACGCCGAAACAAGTTTAATTTTAACTTCAAATAATTAGACATTTTGGTGTACTTTATTTAAAACTCAAACTCAAACAACCTTTATTTCATATGTAAGCAAATTTCACTTGAAATCGTCACTTTGATTAAATTCCACTACTCATTCTTAAGACAGAATCTCCTGAGAAAATTGAGTAAATAACTCTAGGGATTTTCTAAATAAACATTTGTACGCATTTGTAATTTACAAAATTTATAAATAATATAGATTTTGAGTACACCATGTAACACGCTTCTTGTACTGGGATATTTATATATTAATGAGACTCAGTGTTTATTGGAGAGATTTTATCTTTATCACTGACCCTACCGATTAGCACAATAAAATAGAGATTTTTGCATTTTTAATTGCTTCGATTCCTGCTCAGGTAAGCTTTCTAAAAAAATTATAAATGTTAGTAGTTAGTTATTCATATTGAATGTTTCCTTAAAGTAAAATTAGCTATCCTATTCATTTAAGGTAGTTCCCCTTCATGCCCCATTGATTTTGTCCACCCTGTATATATGTAAAGTGTACTATCAATGCCTAAACCCTTTTTATTTGAGACGACCTTTGCCACTGAGATGTTTATAGGTTGGAGCACTACAGATATGAAATCTACGTTATGATCTACCAACGAAAATTATTGTCGCAAACAATCTGTAAAAGATATAATATTTTCAGCTTGTGAATACATACTTGAACTTGCAATGCATTAAAAATAATATCACTTCCTTTCAAAAATATCAGTTTACCAGCAGAGTTTTCATAAAAGAATTTTCTACTCCAGCGAACTACAAAAGTCTTGAAAGCCTTTTCGTGTCACGTTCCATGGAAACCCGTGTCACATTTTGATAGATTAGATTTAGAATGATTGACTTATAACTGACGAATATTATTGGATATGTTGTTACTTGAGAAAACTATACAATTGCGGGATCGTGTTGGATTACAGAGGTTACTTTAGGGATATAAAGTTACCGGAATACCTTAGGGTTATGTTGGAAAGTTAGAAGGTAATAAATAATATAAAAAATATCCGATTTACCGTTGTTTTTCGAACATTATCACCTAAATAAATACACATGTATTATTATTAGCCCATTTATATGTCCCACTGGTGGGCACGGGTCTCCCGCCACGCTGACCCAACGCGGGTTGGGAACTTCACACACGTTAACGAGGGTTAAGGACCTTCTTCGATGTCCAGGTTTTTTCACGATATTTTCCTTCACCGGAAAGCTCATGATTGAAATTTAATTGAGATTAATTCCGAATAATCTCAGTACAGAGTAGTAATCAAACTGGCTTTCTAAAGTTCGGGGAATTACATCTATTTGCTCAATTTTATTGAAATCGGTTACCCGAAAGTGCGCGAAACAGGATTCATCCCCTAGTTTACCACCCTCAGAGGGGGAATATTTTCTTCAAATTTAATTGGGACCAATACCAAGGTCTTTCCAACAAAAAAAAAATCAAAATCGATTCATAAGCGCCGCCGGAGTTACCGCGTAACATAGATACATACACAAAATTGAGACCCTCTCCTCCTTTTTTTGAGATCGGTAAAAAACTCCAGAGATGGCGAGCACGGATTTGAACCTACGGCCTCTGCTGGAGAGGTGGTAAGTCAAAACATTAGACCGCCACGGCTTTTTAAAATTCACTTTAAAATATATATATCAACAAATATGGAATTCTTTTACACATTTCTTTAAAGTAAATGCATCTCGTATATGGAATAAATTGCCTGCTAGTGTACGTGATAGTAACATCTTTCAAACACAAATTAAAAGTTTACTTCTAGTTAAAAGTAACATAAATATAAACAAGTAATTTGTTTAAATTATAATATATATTCTTTTTTATGTCTTCAAGTTACGGGAGGGACAAGGCGGACGCCTAGTGGTCGTTGCCACTCAGAATTTTAAACCGCAAAGATCTGAGGAGCACTACCACTGTGCCCGTTACTCTGAGACAAAAGTTGACAAGTATCATGTGACTGTAATCTCATTAGCACCCTTGCCCTTCAACATCGAAACGCAGTAATGCTGATATTACTGCTTGGCGACAGAAATAGGTAAAGTGGCAGAATTTTCCTGAACTAACTCTTTCACAAGGACCTCTATTGCTACTTGAATGTATTTATTATTAGTGTATCTATCTGTCATATGTATGTTATCATTATTTATAATTAATATTCACATTTAAATTTTTATAAATTTGTTATACAATGATTAGTACCGCATACTGTCTACACCACGGCTAGGGTTGGCTGGAAAAGATCTCTTTTAGAGATAGCTCACCTTTGTATATATGTCCTTTGTAACATATATTGTAAGTATCTTTTCTTTGTGCAATAAAGAATTTATAATTTAAGTATAATGAAACTTTAAAAATACGGTGTAACGTATCTAACATTTTTTTATTGCTCTACAAAACTGTTGGATATTATATAGTCAATTATTCCATGGTCTGTAAAACAATAATTTGGTATGTTTATGAATTAAATTTCCTGAATACTGTATTTCTTTGACGTAAATACATATTAAGATAGGCAAAGAATAAATATTTTAAAAATCAAAGTAGGATTCGTAACAGATATGCAGATTTGAACTGTAAGTCGGGTAAAATTATATACATTAACGTTATAGTATTATATTTCCTCGCTCACTAATAACTTAACCACAGAACTAACTAAAAGATATATAAATAATCACTAAAGTAAGTAAGTAAGTAAATTCTTTATTTCCTCCACAAATTTGTAACAATTTAAATGAATTAATAGTAGTGTATATGTTACCGGAAATGTATGTAATCCAATTCCTAGGAAATGTATGTAATTCCTAAAATCGCACGGAAATGTGTAAAATAAATTATATTAGACACATTCCTAGAAACGAATCGGATTATTTAGGTTAAGTTAGGTTTTTTTTTATACAAACGCGGAAGCCCCTCTGGGCAGAAACGAATCGGATTATTTAGGTTAAGTTAGGTTTTTTTATACAAACGCGGAAGTCCCTCTGGGCAATGAGTGCTTTAATAAAAAATATTATTCTCATTTTAACAACGTGTTTTATTACAGAAAGCATTATTTTTATACATTTCCTAATACGATATTGGAATTATATACAATTCCTAGGAATTGTACACATTTTCTAGGACATTTTGTAACAAATAGTTTTTGAAACAATATTTTATACATTTCCTAGATAGCTTCGGAATTGTATACATTTCCTAGGATTTGTATACAATTCCTAGATTTCATACATTTCCGGTAACATATATACGAAAATTTGTAGAGCCTGGAGCCTAAACTAGGATAACCTGTGTTTTAGATCATCAGGCCTCCACCTCCCGAATTTCTGATCAATAAATCAGTATAGAAACAAATTGTATAATAAAAAAGAAAAGAGAAAAGAAAAGATAACAAAATAAAAATATGTGAGAGTGCGTGTAATGTGTTAGTGCGTGTAATGTGTTAGTGCGTGAGATGTGTGAGTGGGTGAGTGTGATGTGTGCGTGAGTGCGTGTGATGTGTGTGTGAGTGCGTGTAATGTGTGTGTGCATTAGATGAGTGCGGGCTTGTGTACGTGTGAGTGTATACATTTTTGCGCGAGTGTGCGACCTGTGTAAGTTTAGACGATGAACTTTACGAGCGAGTGAGCGTGTTTGAATGTATGAGAAAAAGTGTATGAAGTCGAACTGTGATTGCTACACTAATATGTATGAAACTACGGATTACATATTTAACGGACCATCGAAAAAATATCATTAAAAATAAAAAGACAGCGTATACTGAGTATATTTTGAATATACTTTGGCACCAGAGATAGCCCTACGTTCAAAATAAAATGGGATCGGATTCGGTAAAACTGCCATCCACTATTCTGGTACCTAATATGTAATACAAAACTAAGAACTTATAACCAATAGGTTTTCAGTATCCTTGTAATTAATCCTTGGAATCACTACAATGCATATATCTGATAGATAAATGAATAAAATACATGTATTACATATAATACATATACATATTATATAATACACTTATAATATTTAATTTCATTCGTACACACTTTCACCACAAGATTACAAATCCACACACATCAATAAGTTAAGTTTACAAATCTCAATAAGTTTAAAAAAAATTATTTATATCCTGTTCATTATTCCTTGTATAACGTGTTACATTTTTTTTTTCTATTATTATTGTTGTTGTCCTATTCTTATAGGAGGTCTCTAATTAAGCACACGGAGAATCACTGACTCTCATGTCACAGGTTGTCCTACTTTGAGAGTCAGGGACCACGTTTTGAAGTTTTCTTGACCTATTCTTAGTAATAAGTGTTTATGTAAACTTGGTTCTTGAAATAAAAATACATATATTAAAATACAAAAAAAAAAAAATACAAATTTAGATTCAATAGCCAGTCAGCTATTATTTTTTTACAATTATATTCATTTAATGGATATATATTATTCACTGTATTGCACTTGTTGTATAGATACGAACCAAGAAAATAAAAAAATCTTTTGGCAAATGATATTTTACATATTTTACTTGTACAGACAAGATCATATCTTTTCTTAATTTGTGAAACGGTGGGATCGTACGTCAAAAGAAAGTGTTTTTTAAGTATAGTATTAGCGATGAATAACTGGTGTACTGATAGAACCTTACATTCTTCATAGAATTTAGACGTCGGCAATGCAAACAATTATTTTTCTAAAACAAAATCACTAGCACACTTGATCAATTTCACCTGTCAATAATTTCAACAAAAATAAATTGTGTAATACTACCAATTTTAAGATGTCACATTTCCAGTATAAGTTTGTTGTCTTAAAGCAATAATGTAACTTACACTCGTTATCAAAGCAATGAAGCAGTCTTCCCTTCTCGTTTGCGCTTGCTAATTACTCCAAATCTCTCATCAATCGCAATGAAGTTAATTAAAACGATACGTATTGAAGTTCGTATTTACACAGGAGTGAAAGAGACAGTTGTTTAGTAGGCAGTATTTCACTGTAGCATGTATATTTCACAATAGTCAGCTTGATTCGTCTGATAAAATAATCAGGCGTTATGTTTGGGAAAGTGGGCGTAAAGCGCCAGCATTGTCTGATAAAATGATGAAGTTGTTGATGTAGATTAGTGCATAGTATTGAAGAAAACTCAAGTCCGGGAGTGTACATTTATAAACTGAAATCAACTTTGCATGGCTCGGTGGCCTAAGACACTCATGAGTCCGTGCTCCGATGACTCGCGCTCGGCTCGACTCAGGCACGGACTCGAGTCTAAAAAGAACTTGAGTCGTAAACCTAACTCGAGTTTTGAACAAAACTCAAGTTCGAAAACTCGACTTAAAGCGACTTCTACAGCACATAGTCTCGAGTACGACAAGCAGGGTTTAATTTTACTGAACAACCCATAAATTAAATAAAAACCAATAACCCAATATGGTGATTTAAAAAATATATTAATACTTAATTATATTACGGTAATTATACTACAGTTTTACACACCACACTACAACACCGCTCAGTAATTACTTACCAGTCTCAAGCTCGGCTCGTTACATAAACAGACTCGAGCACTAAAGTCGAACTCGAGTCTATTCGTAAACTCGATAGGCTCGTAATACATCGATGTATGTACACAGAGACCCCGCTGCTCCGAGTCAAGTCTTGTGTATTGGAGTCGAGTCCTAAAATGTAGACTTTTTAACACTAATTGTATATTAAGCCTCGATTAACTTATTTATTCCGGTAGAAAAGGTGTTGGAATTTTCACCACTGTTGTGTACACGTCATACTGTGCATCATAGCGGCCATTGCTCTTACATGTACTAACGTTATAGGTACTATATATATCCACCACGGATATCCATAACGTAACGTAACGATTGTTTTTAAGTCCATAACCGTTACAGTGTCGTCACTCCGCCTATCACCTTGAGATTTAAGTTGACAAGTCCCATGACACTGTAATTTCACCAACACCGTTACTCATCGAAACCGGAACGCAATAATGCCCTGACCACACAGAGGCGGCCGCAGAAGCGTTCCGGGCGCGGGAATTTTCGTGATGTAACCCTGCTACACAAAACGCACGGAGGGGTTTCCCGCGCCCGGAACGCTTCCGCGGCCGCCTCTATGTGGCCTGACCATAATACTCGCATTGCTTGGCGGTAGAAACAGGTAACGTTCGAGTACTTCCCTGGACAAATTCTTCCATAAACAGCTCTACTGCTACAATAATCTACTGCTCTACTATTAATACGTTAACGAAACAAAGCAGCAAGCCAGTTTTAATTTGATAAATTTGTCTTTATAGAGACATTAGGTAAATGTGACAAAATAGAGCACACTTATTATACTAACATTATTAGTAAGAAGTGATTTAAAGAATGTAATTTAACTACTTTAAGTAAATAAACTGTACAATCAAGAGGGGGGACCAGGATACCTAATACACAGGGTATCCTAGTTTAGGCTCCTGTCTCTCACAAAATTGAATATTGAAACTCTATACTATAGCTATCTGATGTGAGAGAAAATAAAAATATATTATTATTATTAGTACCTATAAAATACAGATTTAGTTTCATACACCTGTGTATGTGAAGCAAAATCTGATATTACAACCAACAACTCAAAACAATGTAGGTATAAGTACAAAATCTAGTAGTTCTTCATACTTTGCCAAAGTGCTCGAGATCATGCAGCTGCAAAACTTTTTAAAAAGCGTAAAATCTTAAGTCTCCCATGTCTATAGATACAGGCGACAGCGAAGTATACGTAACTTAATTTACACTGTTTCCCTCTTATTTCGTTTCCCACACGTTGCAATTGGCACAATATTAACGTAAGCTATAAAAACAGACTGTCCAAGTCTAGCAAGCCATTTAAGGTCGCGGCGTAAGGCTCCCTAGATATACATAAAACCCATTCTCGTAATAGAGAAAACCCACAATAGAGAATTTTCTTATGATATCGAACAGCGTCGAGCTTTTATTATGCTCAGAATCTCATATTAGACATAAGTCGACCCTTAGCGCTGGACAAGCAACGAATGGTCGAAAGTTCTAGAGATAAAGATGCCACTTACGAAGTCTTATGAAAACAAGACATATGCAACATAGTGGGTACATTGTTATCTTTGGATGTGTTTGTTGTTGTTTTTTTTATTATTTCCGTTACAGAAAAGGTAAAAGGTTTAAAACCACACAGTTAAGTCTTGGTGAATAGGCTTACGTCGAGATTCGGTCCGTTGTACATATTTTATAGGCATTAAATCTCGTCTTCGGTGGGTCATCACATCAGAGTGGGGTCAATTCCACGGAATAGAGTTCCTATTTCGGGTAATTTGTCAATTTCGAATGTATCCAAATCCATTCTAAAGAGTACTTTTTAGGAACAGTAGATCTCCTTGTGAAAGAGCTCGTCCAGGGAAGTACCCTTCCTTACCTATCTTAACTATTTCTCTAATATGAGCGTTACTGCGTACCGAGTTTGAAGGGTAAGGGTGCTAGTGAAATTACGGGCACGTGGGACTTGTCAACTTATGTCTGACGGGCGCAGTGGCACTGCCCCTCCAATCTTTGTGGTTTAACTGCAACTGTTATGAACAGGCGTGTCGTTTACCACTAGCCTCACGATGTGTTTGTTCTGTCACTTGGTACTATAAAAATTTATTTAATAATTTAAATAAATTATTAACTTAAATTTTTATTGAATTGATATTCAATTATTTTTATGTGAAGTGACTCCTCTGGTTTGTTATAATTATTAATACAAAGATCGAATACTCAGAAAAAATCCTTCGATCAGACCAGATTCGAACTGTCGTTTTCTAGCATACCGTGGCAGATGCTATATCATCTAAGCAACTAATAACAAGCAACTTGTGCTTGCGTCGTATCTTTGTATTTGGTTTTTTTCAACGACTTTTTCTAGCCGTAGCGCAATCTATGAGAAGTCTATGATATTTCGTCACCCAGTTAGATACCTTTACAGCTACCAGGCCCGGCTAGAGATGTCGCTGTTCATTATATTCAATTTTTATTGAATTGATATTCAATTATTTTTATGCTTACTTGGTATAGCGTCTGGCACGGTATACTAGAAGACGTCGCTTCGAATCCGGCCTATTATTATAAAAAAAGTTCTTTTATAGTAGAATAAAAAAAATTAAAATAATATTATCATGTTTATCCAAGTAGACCAAAAATTTCATTAGTGCTTTTTAAGTGCAGGATTTGCGGTGTATTACTGCATTTTATTTGAGATGTTTATGTTGGTAGTACGGAGGGTATATATTTAGCAATGCAGAATAATAATTTTTATTTATAAAAACTTGTATTTAAACTGAATCCTTTTCTATTTTGCGAAACCAAATAGCCGCCATTTTGCGGTAGGAGGAGCGCATCGCGTGAGCAGTTAAAAAGGGAAAGTATAATAACAATGACGTAGGTATATATGTGCACTTCCGGACATATAATTCGAGCCACCACGCATTTTCAGTATTAAGTGCCCTAAACTTAAACAATGTTTGATTGATCAAAAACTATTATGCAATTTTGAAACTAGTATGCTAAACGTCTTTTCCATAAGTCCTTATTGGGAATTTGGATTTGCAAAACCGGGGAAAAATTTTTCTTCGATGATAACACTATTTTTGTATTATAGCCCTCTACGACAAAAATACGAGGGGCTCGAATTATGTGACCGGGAGTATATATCATAGATATAGAAAAAAAGGGGAGATTTGGTAGTTAAGTAGAGGTGGTGATTTTGGGGGCGTGGTTCGTGTCGCCTCGATATGATCAAAATAATAAGAGACCTGTAATTAGTGATGTGAATAACGGCGACAGCCTCAAAATGTAAACAGCTATTCTATAAATTTTTGGTCTAATATTCATATCGAGAATTAAATGATTTTTTAATAAAAGAAATTTTAGAAACATTTTCTGTAGACATTGGGAATTTTTAAAATCAGGATCAGGTTGCGGGGTACGAGAATAGATTCACTGCATTCCTAACAAAATTTAAACCGCACTTGTTGTGACATGTTTCGTAAACAGATTCAAAATACGTTTAAATCAAAAGTTTGTAGCAGATTTTAAGAGCATATTTAAATTTCACTATTGAAAGGCTAAAAGTTTCTGAGTTACATTTTTTAGATTATTGTGGAGATCGTTTTAAAGTTTGCAAATTCTAAAATAAAATAATTAAAAATCACTTGTTGAACCAAATTCGAATCCTTTAAACATAATACTATATATAGAATACTTTAAACATAAGTATTATAAAGTTGTGATAGTTTACGCAGATAATCCTACTGTTTGCAAAAAAACTTTCTAAGGGATCTCGCTCTATTACAGTTCAACTACTTTTCTACAATTGAATGGTTTGTTGAAAGTACATCTTAAACAAAGCAAAATTTGTTATAATTATTAATATAAAGATCGAACAATCAGAAAAAAATTCGTTCGGCGCGGCCGGA
This sequence comes from Hyposmocoma kahamanoa, assembly GCF_003589595.1. Classification (NCBI taxonomy): domain Eukaryota; kingdom Metazoa; phylum Arthropoda; class Insecta; order Lepidoptera; family Cosmopterigidae; genus Hyposmocoma; species Hyposmocoma kahamanoa. The sequence goes on from NW_020653492.1 coordinate 79,455, forward strand.
TTCGAACCGACTTAACGAAACGAACCAGCGGACCTCACGAATTTTTCTGTATTTGTTGTCGTGTCTTTGTATTTGATTTTTTAACGACTTTTTAGTCGGCCGGATCGAAGGAATTTTTTCTGAGTATTCGATCTTTGTATTAATAATTATAACAAACTAGTGGAGTACTTTCACATAAAAAATAATTGAATATCAATTCAATAAAAATATCAAGTAAAATTTGATTCATTTTGAACTTTGTGTCACCTACAAAGAAGTATGTCCTTTCATTTCTTGAAGCAACTTAGGGCACTTTACAGTAATATACATACATTACAGAACAAGGCTATTGTCACACTTCATCACTTTCAAAACTATCGATCAATTAAAATCTAAAGTACTTCTAGCACACTTAGAACCTTGAAAATTTGCAGTCCATGTTTAGTCTATAAAGAAAAAACACACAAAGTTGCATAATGCAAAATCAATTTTTGAGTATCATTATAAAATTTCTACGCCTTGACGAAATAGACAAAAACACCGGGTTTAGACGAGAGCCTTGGGATGCGTGCACATAAGAATCCTCCCCGCACGACGTACATTTCCTTTCATGTACGTCCGGTGCTCCCTGGGCAACAATCGGCCAGTACTGTACGCCGATTGGTAAATCCTTTCACCACGATGGCAAGCATTATAGTGTATGCCATCGATACGATTAGAAAACCTCGATGAGAGGGCCATAAGGATGTTTTGATACGTAGTAATTTCTTTGAGCTGCACGATTGTCAAATCGCAGTATACAGTTTATCGAAAGGGAAAGGCCCTATTTGCCATATTTGGCTCTACTCTAATTTTCTATTATATTTACAAAAGAAATGACGTAATGTCTGGGCATATACGTATAAAAGCTGAGTTGGAAAAAACAATTGCACAGAAAGCGTTTTAGTAAAAACGTTTAACCCTTTTATAGATCATATATCAAAAAAGTAGCTCGGAGACATGAAAATACTTTCACATGAAAGGGATCAGCTAACTCACCTGACGTTCGCACTCACTCCCTCCTAATGCGGTGAAGCAAATCCCTTGAACGTTAAAAACCTGTGACGGAATCTGGAAAACGAGACTTATCACATTTGGGATTTTTGTTTTCACTTTTTTTAAGAAGAAAGAAAAAATTCTTAAAGTTGATAATTGCAAACAGTGAACAATATTTCACAGACACATAAATTGCTTTAAGAATTTGAGTTCCTTTAAATTGCGCCTTAGTTTTTGAAGGATTAGGTTCACATATGTAAGGTTAAGATAACATTGACGATAACCCTATAGACATGGAATGAGCAAGTAGTAGCAGAGCTCCTTATGAACGAACTACCTTAAACTACCTTACATATTTGTGCTGTCAAGCAATAATATGAGCATTCTTGTGTTCCGGTTTTCAAGTGCAAAAATGCTGGTAAAGCTACAGGCTCAAATTTCGACTTTATCTCTCAGGGTGACAGGCGTAATTGCAGTTGTTGAAGATAAGCGCGTCACTTACTTCGCTTCACCAGGCTCACAACTTGTTTGTCCTGTCACTTGATACGCTTATGCAATAAATTGGTGTCAAAAAGTAAGTACAACTAAAAATCGCTACACTTTGCCTCAACAACAGTCGCTTTAGCGTATACGAGCTGTTCTGGGTCAAGTGTTAAGTTTTTGTTACCAAACTTGCATTGGAACCGTTCCAAATTACAGTGACGTTGCAAAAGAGTACAATTGGAGTGACAAGTTGGCAGGTCGTTGTTTCCTTTACAGTAATTCATTGCGTATGTTTTAAACTTCCGTTTGTTAAATTTGTCATGGTTTCGGACAAAACATAAGGTTGCCTTGTGTAAAATAAATGTTAACATAGGTTGTATTGCGGATTTTGTATTATTTCAATACAAATGAATAAAAGTGGACGAGGATGGCATGGTGCCTTCTACCTAAAGGAGACCTATATTCCAATGTGGTAACGCAAAATAGCAACGTCTATTAGCTGGTACAATAAACTTATCGAGCACACATAATAGTATATGTTAATTTCTTTTCAACAAAGAAGCTATCTTTTATAGTTAAGTTCTACATCAAACACGATTTTTAAGTAACGCTGTAAAAATAGACTCTTGTGAAGTGGAGCGTAATGGCATCAATCACACTTCTTGATTGAATGAATCACAACATGATTAAAATGATTAATTATAATTAGTGCTGCATTAATTTTGCTTGACAGGTTCAGATATTTTGAGCAGAAAGATTGCGTTGTTATAATTGATTCAATCTAGAAGTGTGATTGATCCCATTAAGCACCACCTTGATAAAAGGCAGGTTTTTTTCAGTGCACCCATTATTTTAACTTTGTAAATCAGTAGAGTAAAACTATTATAGGCTCAAAAGACTTGGGGTCTTCCAACGACCGGCAATGCATTTGTAATATTAAGGACACTTCTTTCGTATCACAAAAGCATTACCAAAGTTTATGAAATCTCAGGTGGACCGATGAGCAATTTGACGGTTTGTATACTGTTAAAATGGGCCTTGTTTACTGAAAAAATTCGAAAAGAAAATTCAAAGAGTTCAAAATTCATGCATTAGGTACTATTATGAGGTACCTCCACGTGCACACATCACTCCATATCTCAATACATTCAATATTTTAAACATGACAAACCGTAAAGTATTGAAATTAAATAAATTCGTTCATAATTTGAGGAAATCATGCACTCCGGCCTATTTAGCTAAAAAGTTGTATTGGAACGACGGGGCTGATGGCAATGTACGATCGATACGGTATCCTACTTTACAGATATCACCAACTCCTAGACTAACGGTTTATCGCGGTAGTTTCAAATTTGCTGCATCTAAGTGTTGGAATGATTTGCCTCCTCCAATAAGGAATTTGAAGTCTTCTTGCACTTTGAAAAGGAAATGCAGGCTTTGGTTACTTTCAAAGCACAGTTCTGCTAGTAATTGGATGTAGTGTCGTCCAGTGGATTTATGCATATTTTTATTTTTGTTCTTTATTTATTTATTTATTTATATATATATATATATATATATATATATTATAATTTTTCACTATTTATTGTTATTATGTGTGCAGTTCATCCCTATCTATACTTTATCTATACTTCATGTATTTTGAAATGAAATATTTTATGTGGATTTGGTACCATTATGACAATGTAATCATAGCTTTAAGTTTAAATTGTATACTTTAGTCATTTTACTGGAGCTTGTCGAGACACGTCAGAATTATTATATTATTAATATTACAGAATTAAATGAAGCGTTTCAACAAAAAGGTAAAGTCTGAAAAACAGCTCAAGCTGAGACTCTTGCCTTTTTATCTACATGTGTAACTTCAGATTATGTTATTTAAGGTTAAATTATTATTTAATGTAGATAAATAAAGCTCTTATTATTATTATTATTATTATTATTATTTTTAAAAAGAGATTCAGAATCAGTACACAATGATTGTCTCCTCTGACGCAAACTTGTTATGACGCAGTTTAAGTATTCGATCATTTTTACAAAATTGCAGTCGGCTCAATGATTGGTCATACTAAATCTAAGCTTTAGTCAGCGCATTAATAATCAACGCACCAAGTGACGTAACGCCCTGTCACCAAGTGAGCCGGGTTCGAGTTAGCTTTGATTAATCACGTTTGAAGACCCTCTTAAAAGTCACATGTCATAACAGAGCAAAAACTTTGAGAGTGACCGTTCGTGTAGGGTTGAACAAAAAACTTTGTGAGGTGTTTTTAATTCAGCAAAGAAATAGGCAAGTAGTGGATTGGTATACACAAAACATTAATAAAATATTGTGACAAGAAATGGCATTAATAATTGCATAAAAAAATTTAATTAGAGAAATAGATTTTACTTAAAATTGTTTCTGCAATCATTATTCTTGATAATACCAATATTTTGAGCACACTTGCAAAAAATTTTAAGTAATGAATTTAATCATGTTGTAATTGATTCAATCAAGAAGTTGATTGATTCCACTAAGCTCCACCACAATAAGAGTCATATTGTTTTCAGTGTAGCCGTTTATTTACTTTTCTTCCTTATATCAGAACATTGACGAGTACAGAGCCATCATAGGCACAAAAGACAGAAAAAAGCCCTAAACCCTAAGACCTTCTTCAAAAGGGGCGAATACGCTGCGAATCGTCTGTCGCCGCGAGTCGGCGAGGTACTGGACGCTTATGCATCGCGTCCACAAGCATAGCGCGAGTTTAAACTACGTGTATAATTCGCGTGCAATACGCCAGACTCCGACACGCGAATGACGCGCGTGACTCGTGCGAGTCGAGATACTAGGTTACGTCCACATTACGCGCGAACTTCAGAGCGCATGTACGTATCCAGCGAAATCTTAGTTTATTTTTTTCCATCTTCTATAACCGCTTTTTTAACATTAGAAATGAGGTAAACAAACAACTAGGGTTTGTAAACATTTTTCTTCACAAATTGTAACAAAAATTGGATTAGTCTTAGCGGTTATTAGAGTTGCTTACAGTTAGTAAACTACTTTCCTTAAAGCCTACTTACTGAACTTGTTAAAACCTCTGTGTGCAATTTGCCTATTACATATTATTTGGTACCACAGACCTGTCCTTTTCCTTACCTCAAATATGGATGAATATTTTTATACCCATAAAACGCCAAGGGTATAAAAATTACACTTTGTAATGACAAAGTTACTCTGAAATTAGTTTTTGTATATTATACAAATGCTTAAACTCAAATTATGTGTCATACTGATTGAATCCGTCCTCAAACGCTCGCGCGTAACGCTTTTCTTGGACGCAACGTTCGCGCGTAATATGTGCGAGATGATATGCGGCGAATTCGCTCCTTCTGGACAAGGTCTAAACCTAACAAATTATCGCAACTCTCGTAATATTAAGAAGTTTGCAAATAGTTAATAGAGACGTAATCCCTTACAGCTTTTCAAATTATACAATTATTGCTTCATTACGTTTTTACAGTCAAATGTTTAAATGCCTACCACCGATTAATATTTTTAAATAAAAAAAAATATTTGCCATCCCTAGATGCTCCTTTCATATAAAACATGTCCTTTTCCGTTGCTCGTTTTGGTTCGTTGAACGGTCTGATACAATCATACCAAATTAAGTATGCAGTCGAGAAAAATGTTGTAATCTTTAGTTTGGTGTTATTGTTTTGGATGGTACGTAAGTTTCGGATTTTGTCACCGGAATTTATTTTTTGTTTTCGTTTGTTTCTACAAAGAACTTGAATTGTTTGATTTGACAACATGTAATCTAACCTCTGACGTAAGTGTAGTGTGTCTATTGTCGGTAGCGACCGCGTAAAGAATTTGTGTACAGAAAATTTTGTTTCTTCTTACCACTAGGGGCGCTGTATTGTAAGTTGTCATGCGAAATTGTCAAATATTTTTTGCTACCACTACTGACTATTAATTCTGTAATGTCGTGGTAGAGATATTGAAGTAAGAAGTTTTGGAAGTAAGTTTTCAGTTACCAGTGCGGCAGATTTGGGCAGATTGATTTTTTATAGTTGCAATCATATCACACATTTACAATAAATTCCGAAGTTTAGTAAAATTTTTTTGTCACATCGTAATGTCGTAACGCACCAAAATCAGAATGGTATGATAAATATAAACAGAGTTACTTATCAAATACTAGTACCATGCAAGACTATATTTTAAATTATAATAAACAACTTTTTGTTCTATGGTTTTTTACAAAACATAATAAATTTGCCAAACGTAAATTTGAATTTTTTATTGTACATTTTTTTTTTATTATACACTTTTTAGATTCGTATTTGGCAGTAAGATAGTAACGTGCAAGCGTTCTCCCCGACGACCACAACCCCCTATCCTCCATTTTGCACCAGACTGGTATTTATGCTAGCGCTTTCATATGTTACCACATATTTATGACCATTAAGAGCTTTGGTGCTTTTGAGTTTCTCGGAACTAAGTCCGTTGCTGAAATATTGACAGAATAAAGAATTTCCTCGTTTCAGGTCAGGGCCCCTAGTTTGCTATTTGTAAATTATCTCAGTTGTATGTTGATAGAGTGTCAATGGCAGGATTTTGCACGTTTGGTATTCTGCTATTTAATGACATGTCGATGGTGTAGCTTACTAACTTTATATATCTAGTAGTAGTACAGAGTAGTAGTAGTAGAGCTCCTTGTGAAAGAGTTCGTCCAGTGTAGTACTGCCACCTTACCTATTTCTGCCGCCAAGCAGTAATGTCATCATTACTGAGTTCCGGTTTTGAATGGCAGTACTTCCCTGGACGAACTCTTTCACTAGGTGCTCTACTGCTATTATTAGCTGTTCGAGGTTATGTCCTTCTTTCCTGGTCTGTGACCAAAGAAGTCAAGTATCCTACGGAGACGTAAAGTGAATAGTCTGGTATGGACGTTAAGCTGAATTAAGTGGCTGTTCCGAAAATCAGTTCAACAGACTTCCAACGTTTTGCTCCAGCGGCACATCTCGAAAGCCTCAATGCGGTCACGTTCCGCCTTTTTTAGTCTCCACGTTTCCATTTGAAAACTAAATTTTTCATTAAGCAATGTAAACATTGAGATATGCATAGTAGTTTCCATGAAAGTTTTAGTAAGGCGATGTCGATCGTTATTGATTGAATGAATGAATGCCATCAGTGCCATTCACCCGACTCTCTATTAAGACTCAACGGCTATTGCAACGAAATTACAATTACCAGTGGCTTCAAGACAATTTTATTACCCTTGTTACAATGTATAAAGCCACTTGTGATCATATCCAAAAGTGCTTTCGTCACATGAAATTGACCAAAATAATTTATGAATTGTTGTGTAGTTTGTTTTCGCGCTGGAACTTTCCGACAGTAAAAAATCCCTCAATTTTTTTCTCTAAATGCATAGTTTTTTAGTAATTCAATAAACCAATAATGTGTACTGCTGAAACCCTATTCTATAATAAATAATAATGAAACGTGTTTTCACATTTTAAGTCAGGTTAGTTAGGTGGGCATTTTCTGCCATCTAGGTGAAATTACTTTATTTTCGTTTAAATTTGATGAATAACTAGACGATATATACAGTGTACTATTAGTAATCAAAATCACTTCTCTTACTACTTTCCAAACTGTGATTTAATTATTCAAATGGCAAATAAATAATCTTCATCACTGCTTAAATATAATATAATTAGTAATTGTTTCTTTAGGAATTGTTAGGACATAATAACTTCGATTTGTCTTCTTATACTGCAAGGGTTACGCTATTTTACGGTGTACGTTATTTTAATGTTAGACTTTTTTGCTGTAATAAATAAAATCACTCTACTATTGTCATAACCGTACTTACTTATGCACAAGAAACATTTGCAAGAACAGTTTTTATACTAGGATATCGAGTATTTAACAGTGAAATACTAGTAAAAATTTGGTGTTAATACGTGTGGTAACACAAAAGTTATTTGTAAAACAGATCACCAATCGGGTACTGTAATTTACTGGTAACTATAGCTACCAGTGATGTTCCACCGAAAATGAAGTATTTGACAGTCGAAAAACGTAATAATTATGTTGAATCAATATGGTCACTACGGCGGCATGAAGAAAAGTAGTGACTTTTGGTGTGCGGTATTATTTCATTAGTGTCCATGAAAGGGTTAAGAAAATATTCCACCTCTATAGGGTGGCAAACCAGGGGATGAATCCGGTTTCGCGCTTTTTCCGGTAACCGAATTCAATAAAACTTGGCAAATAAACACAATTCCAAGGACTTTTGAAATTGGTTTTTTTTTTCAAAAAAGTTACAATTATGTCATTACGACTAATTTCGTTAATACAGTCTTTAAACCTCTCTCCTGAAAATATGTCATTTTGCATATGTTATCTTATTACCCCAAAGCTGCGCATTGCTGTTGTCTGGCTTATTCTTGAATTTTTCATTCATTCTTAATTTTTCTTCATCAGGAGTCCGGAAGTTCAGCGCAATTCTAGCCAACGGAGCTCGCTGCGGCACATGGCGTATCGAAGCCCGCTGCGGTGGCGGATCGGCCCGGGTCGACATCAGCGTGGGCACCGGCATCGGAAGTTCTGCTTCTGCAGCGCCGGCTGCCGAACAGCACTACGTGGAACTACGCTTTGCTGACAATATGAGACGCAGATATAAGCCTGGTTTGCCGTTTGTTGGACGAGTAAGTACAAATTTGTGTCTGTGCTACTTAGAGCTAAGCGTACAGTGCCTCTGCGCCCGTCACCCTGAGACATAAGTTGACAAGTCAACAGTAATTTCACCAGCTCTGCTGCTAGAAAATAGTAATTTTTTATGCAAGGCTGCAAAGTTGTTGTTTAACGTGAGTGCTTGTATTGAAACCAAGATTGTAGTGACGAGCGAAGCGACTGATTGAAAAATAGATTCCTGAGCGTAGCGAGCGTTTCAAGACACGAGACGCAAAGCAACTTTTCACCTCACTATAACGAGGAAAATGGTAGATGAAAGAAAAAACAGTTGAATTATAAAACATCAGTTTTTTAATTAAAATAAATAATTTAACTTCGGATGCGTTCTGAATTTATACCTCATCAATTTTTATTCTTGTTCATACTTTTATTTTGTGTCATTAAGTGATTATTGAAATCATTTTAGTTCTTCGACGAATTAAAATAATTTAATAAACACAATTAGTTATCATTGTCAATTTAATATCAACAGCAATAAGACCCAAATATATATAAATAAGTAATGAGTAATGTATGTCATTATCTTTTTCTTCGTCTAAAGAAAAAGTTAGGTGCACCACAGTCCATCGTCAACTTCGAATTTCAAAAACCGTTTCTAATGAGACAGGAAGCCTTTCCGATTTAGTGAGGTGAAAAATATATAATTCAACGGATTTATTTTGATACAGTTTCATAGATCGTGATAACGGGATGAGTGAAGAGCTGCGGGTAGTGTTAGCCGGTAGATCGGTATTAACCAATCCGCCCTTTCCGAATTCCCCCTTCTACCCTCCTCTTCCAATGACTTCGAAATTTGAAAATATCTTTTTTATTTTTACTATTTGCTGCTCTTAAGTAATTTCGTTATCGTTTAGAATAAAAAGTGCTTTATATGATCATGCTCGAAGTAATTATCTATGTCACTTTAATTGAAATTCCTGAACCCATTTTGACGTGTTTGGAAGATGAACATCAAACAATGATATTTTATTATTACAGGGATTAAATAGGCGTTTTGCAAGCCTCATCTTATTATTATTAATCACGATCCTCGTAGACTATTGTAGTGTATAGTACATCAATGTAAATAAATAGTTATTCTGTCGTCTCGGACAACACGCTATGCGGAACGGTGGGGCGGGGGAACGGGGACAGTCGACCGACCGCCACGAGGTGAAGACGTAGCGTGTGTGTCAGCGAGCCGATATTTTATTGTAATAAAGTTATTCTAGGACCTACCAATTACATATACTACAACTATCACAAATTGGTGGACGATTGTATTAGCTACCCACATGAGAAAGATTGATCGCCAAATATAAATAAAGATTTTGAAACGAATGGCCAACCGGCCAATTACGCGTGCTGAGGGAAGACCGACAAACTGCTGGTCGTATGCATTGAGTTCGTTAGATATCGACGACAAATTTGGTCACCGATAATCAACAGCATAAGGGAATAACTCAAAATCGACAGTTTTCAGGAGAGGCAAAAAAACTATACCTTTATTCATAGTCGGTTGTTCGCATTTATTATTAGTACTTTTTATTATTTCTAGCGTTAGGTATACGTCTAAGCTTTCGTTTGATGGGAATTGGTTAAACAATTTGTTTTTAAGTTTTTTTTCGAGTTGTACAAGGGCTTAACGGTATTGACACGACTTGCGTTAACAAATTTTAAGTCTTAAAACGATTTATTCTCTTAATGGCAACTGTTCTATGGTTATAATAATGCTTATGATAACCATCACATTGATAAAATACATCCAATAGCATCACGGTTTAAGCGCAGGAATTACTAGTCGTGTCTAGTGGAATAAACGGAGTGCTTAGTTATGCCTTTATGTACACTATGGAATAAGGGAGTAGTCACTTTTAGTCCAATTTTTTTACCATCAATAAAAACAAACGAGGTTAGAAGAGTGCTAAGCGCCCAGTTACACGATTACCATGCTTTCACGTACGTTACTGGCGAATCTGAATTCCATTTACTAGGCAAGAACATGTAAATTCCTTGTATTGTACAAACGCCGCGTAGCCGCGCGGCAGCCGCGTATTTGGTTTCGCAAATTAGAAAAGCATTCAGTTTAAATGGAAGTATTTATAAATAAAAATTATTATTCTGCATTGCTAAATAAACATCCTCCGTACTACCAACAAAAACTCAAATAAAATGCAGTAATACACCACAAATCCTGCACTTAAAAAGCACTAATGAAATTTTTGGTGTACTTGGATAAATATGATAATATTCCGTTTGAGTGGTTCTAACGTTTACCATGAAATTACTCCTTAAAGTATAGTTTATAAACATTTATATTCAGGGTAAACTTAAACAACGCGACTTACGGTATGTTTTCAATAAATAAACACCGAAATCACCCTCCCAAACAATAACACACACGATGGTCGTGACGTATTTTTGAAGTTGTTTATTTTTTAAATGACAGACATTAAAAACTTTATGGTTTGCTAGAGTAGTTACCGAAACAGCAGTTAATATTAGTTCTATTACCTGTTATAACTTCGATATCCGATAAATCGGTATAAAATCATCACCGGCACCTCTAAGTATGGTATGCGTCTACGGCTGCATGTATCGCGTGAGCGGGTAGACCAAGGAAAATCCAACCTCGCCAGCACGCCCGTGGCGCTCATGTGAGTTAAAACGCATAGTAGTACTAAATAAATAGAGCGTATTTTGCCATGACTGTTAAATGCACGTAGTCTGTGCGCGGCGACCGAGAGGCGTGAGCGCGATGAGATTCGTGTCGAATAATCGCGCCCTAAAGACATATCCTTTTAATATGTTATATAATCGGACGTGCTGAAGCCAATGGTGCAATAAAAATAATAAGGTCAATACTCGTCTTATTCCGTTTCTCACTGGAGGCACTGATATAATATAACCGCGACGCCAAAATTAAGCAACAATGAAGCACATTACGGCCAGTGCAACCTGGCCGAAACGTCGGGAAAATAGGTAGGCGTGAAAATACGTATTAGTCTTTTTTGCGGGTTTATTCCCGTTTTCAAATGTTAGTACTATTCAACGCGAAAGTTTAAAAGTATATTTTTATACAATTTTAAATACCTACTGCCTCCGTGGCCGAACGGTTATGATGCTGGACTTCCACGCAAGAGGTCTCGGGTTCGATTCCCGAGGCGGGAGAAATATTTGTATGGCCTACATTTATTTCCCTCGTGAGTTTGGACGTAGTTTGTGGTTGTCTATGTGTGTGTCTATGGCACCCGCGACACAGGGTCTCCCTAGTGCGGGGCTATGAGTGTAAAAAAAAACAATACGACAATTTCCACGCCTCGCCACAAAATTACTCTTACTACAATCTTGTATTTTCGATACCAACGTTTCTTCAAACAAACAACAACCAATCACCGTTTATTTCAACACATTATTGAATTCCTGTTACTCAAAACGTTTGTCTACCAAATGGAATTTTTAAAGTAATTTACCGTTGAACTTCGAATATTTTTTTCGATTTGTTTACTTACTGCCTCGTGAAGCTTTTAGTAGAGGATAAAATTGTGTCGGTAGAAAAAGATGAGGACGAGTAGATCGAAATCACTTGAACGGAAACCGGTGGATTTGAGTGTTTGAACAGGTGATTTGTAGGCGCAGACTGGAGTGTTCAAAATACACAGAATAAAACGATATTAACTTTTATATTCGAAATTTGAAAAAACCAAATATCTTTATTTTATATATTAACAAATTACACACGAAATTCCCAAATGTCTTATACATTCGTAAGGAATATCCCACTAAGAAAAATGAGTGAGTACTTACTATGTGAAATGATTCAGACACGGATCATATTATTCCTATTATCACGTAAACGCCCTGTGTACATTATAATGAAAACAGTGCATTTCATCTTAGCGCTGCATAGGGGACTATAGGACTTTATTACTATCACCAGAAACAACAACTTTTGGACCATGATTTTTTACAAAACATAATAAATTTACCAAAAATAAACTTTTAAGTTTTTGTGGTTACTTACTGACACGTTTTGGGTCTGTATTTGTCCCGTCACTTCATATTATAAAAAACATATGTTTTTCATAGAAAACTGACGTCATACTTGCTTGGGCACGAAGCATAGATACTTATACATTTTCATTTACATTGGGCATTTAACGCTTTTCCCACTTTAGTTTGCCTGGTTTTTAGGAGATTAAATTTGAGGAGGGCATAATCTACCTTGGCACACTTAGAAGTTTTTAAATAGACTGCAGACCCAAGTCGGCCGAAGCGAGGAGAGCATGCACAGGTAATAGCTCTGAGAGCGCATGTATACACCTACACTTGCCCATGCGAGGATCTGTACAACGCCACTGATAATGCTGTGTCAGTCGCTGAGTACTGGTCCTCACAAATATAAGCGTCAGAGTCGTCTCACTAAGAAGAAGGAGGTTAAAATTATTATTTTTGTATCAATTTGTGCTATTCAAATTCACTGAGGCTGTATAATTTTTCATAAAAAGTTATGTTCCGCGAGAATATTAAGTTTCGTAAAAGGCAAATTTTGAATATCTACAGAAATCTTATTATAGAAGGGTATACATTCGATGTAGAATGTTTAATAACAAGATATTGCTAGACAACCAATAACAGCAAAGAACATTCTTTGTCAATGCTCATTATTTAGGCAAGCTCAGCCCAAGGCTTGCTCGCATAATTGGAATTTAAATAGGTAAGTAGGCATATGTAAAAATAATACTTACCTAGGCAATTATTACAAAGTTTGCAAAGTCTCTATTGATATGTATGATTTATCAATAAAATAATAAAAATTTTGATACCAGTTAATACTTGCTGCTATTGATAGTAGATAAAAAGAAACAAAATTGTAAAATTATATTTATATTACTTGACTACATATCTCATTCATCATCAATTTCCAATTCTGAACTTGAATTACTACTGGAACTCAAATGTTTGCAATATCGAAAAATTCAAACCAAAAAATCATTAGGGATGACACAGTTTTATAAATAATTATTTACTGGTAATTTTTATGTTAGTTTCAAATTACCAACTAGTGGTTTGAAACTTCTATTGAACTTATCTCGGATATTACTTCAAGATTATAACTATCAAGAAGCCTATTCAAATTTCAGGGAAAATTACTGAAATTGTGGTAACTGTCAAATAGTCTGAGGTGAAAACCCTGAAAATCATATGATTATGCTTGTTTGCATTTAGTATATATTGAATTTGACAAGAGTATAGTTCAATTTTGACAATAGCGATAACAGTGCGTGGCTTGATTTGTTTGGTTTGTATGTGGTTAAAAACTTTTCTTTTTTCCTGCATTGGTACGTGCACCTATAACCACAACATATATATTTTTTAACGCACACACTATTTTTTTTATAATATCAAGTGACGGAACGAACAAAACATGCCCCTGGCAATAAGCAATACGCCTGTCTATAACAGTTGCAGTGCCACTAAGAGCTTCAAATTACAAAGATCTGAGAGACACTGCCACTGCACCCGACACCCGGAGATATAAGATAACAATTTCCTTGTGCCTGTAATTTCACCAACACCCTTCAAAACTGAAACGCTGTAATTCTCACAGTACCGCTTGGCTACAGAAATAAGTAAGATGGCAGATCTTCCAAGGAAGAAATCTTTCACAAGGAGCCCTACTATTACCAAATATGTTGTTTACATTTAAATAATACTACGTTTAGTTTCTGCTTACTAAAGACGTTGTAATTTATTTCTTGTGCTTCTTGTCGCGATTTGTAATTAGCACTGTCACCTGAAAATCATAAAAAAATCAAATGTTATGTTTATCATAACAAAATTAGTAGTATATTATATTATATTATATTTTTCTTTATACATTTATATAATTTCATACATGTATTGTGATGGCATGGCAGCATATGAATGGTAATTTCTTTGAAGTTACCTTTAAGAGACACTCGGTGATCCTGTTTTTAAACTGTCTTTAAAACTCGCTTTTTTTAGGAAAACGATTCTATAAACAACAGGCGATGGCAAACAGCTCCAAAGGCAAAAACGGCATTTGTTTTGTAAATGATTTTTTTTTAAACTGCAGACAACTTGTTGCGAATTCGATTAATTGGACTTTTCGAAAAATTGAGAACTGTAAAAATGAGTCTCTGTTGTCATTTATTACTGACAAGTATTGTTTCCGATGTATATGTCCCGACATTTTATCTTTATTGTACGAATATTTGTCGAATCTATAGAAGATCTAGGAAATGAGATAAACAATAAATTGTCGCCAGTTCCCTTCGACACCGCCGAAGATTGACGTAAAGATAACAACAAACTTTTTTGACGAGCGTACAATTGTTGGTCATACTTTGAAACTTGGCGTAGGTACTTTTTTATTTCTTTTCGAAAGTGCTTCAACTGTTATACGCAATCGTCCTTTGAACGATATTATTTTCTATATAAATTGAAGTTTAAGCAACAATACTTCAACATAATTTTGTAGATAATTAAACGAAAGTAACCTCAAATTGGTATATAAGACCAAACTTTTCGAGGGCCCGTTCGGACCTGTCCAATCGCGGTGTGATACATTCTTAGTTCTAGACCCGAAACGCAGTCTGTCTGTAGGTCATTCATAGTGCGAAAACGGCCGTAACTACGGATTTTGTACTTCTAGAGTAGCCCAAGCATTAAGCTCTAAAAGCGCGTGTTTAATGCGCGTCGGCATTTGAAGTGAAAGTGATATAATAAAAAATCCTAACTTTTTTGGCGCAAAATAAGATTTGTACTTGTGACATTTTCACATTATATACTTATAGGTAATTGCCTTGTTAGTCCTAGAAAATAATGATAAAATATCCAGATACCCGAAAAACTTCTTGCAAATTTCTACAATGTTTAACATTAAAAAATATAATCACTTTTCTGATATACTCAATAGCGATCTGCCACCAAATCTATTTCTGCCGCCGAGCAGTAATGTGAGCATTGTTGTGTTTCGGTTTGGAAGGGTAAAGATGCTAGTGAAATTACAGGAATGTGGGTCTTTTGAACTTACGTCTCAGGGTGATGGGCGCAGTGAGTTTACATCCAGGCGCATGAAGTTTTCATCCTGTTACTTAGTATCATAAAAAAACTAAACTTTTTGTTGTTTGACCTAACTTGCGATCTTGCGATGTGCACGCCTTTTTTCGTCCTGAGGGAATCTGCGTGCAGATACCCCAGCCCTGCGGAGGCAGAGCCAGGGTTATGTGGGACTGGGCTGAACCCTGAAGAGGAACAAACCGACCGCACCAAACCCCCAGTGTGTTCCTCCTCTCCGCTGTAGATGGAGGTACGGATACGCTGTTCCTCATCCGCGTACCTACCAGCGGCTCCACGAGAAGGGATACACATCGGTCCCCGAGCCTTCCAACTCGGGCCCCTCCATGCTGGCCAACGAACTCACTTTAGTCCACTCGCCAGGGGGCTTTGGCATAACACTTGCCTAACTTACAGTTATCTTGTCATTTAGCCGTGCCTGTTAAAACGTACTAAACCAACCTACATTCTGTTTCTGTTAATATCACTTGACGTTTATTTAATTTGCGAATTCCGAAATTAAAATGAAGTGAAGTGGAAGGGGTGGTTTTGCAAGGGGAAGTTAATTGGGTGTAATTTGAAATGTAGTCTTATGGCAATTTTCGTCTCTAAATCTAATTAAAATTTTTAACAAGCTGATGTCTGAATACATGACATTTGGATTCTATTGTATGTCGTGTTAAGGTTCTTTTTGATGCTGGCTAGGTAAGCATGAAGATTAGCAGGCAGTAGGTTCACTCCGAAAAATGCTTTCTCGGCTGAGAGCTGACAGCGGTATTTAATTCCCATAGCCAAATTTTATGTAGTCCTTATACTACAAAGTGCATTATACCATGACATCATATTCATCATGTTTCGAAGCAGTACAGCTCCTTGTGAAAGAATTCGTTGCGAATATTACTGCGTTCCGAATTTGAAGGGTAAGGGTGCTGGTGAAATTATAGGCACATGAGACTTTTCAACTCATGTCTCAGGGTGACGGGCAGTGCCCTTTAAGCGGCAATTCAACTGTTATGGACAGGCGTTTACGACCAAGTGCACGACTTGTTCATCTCGTCATTTAGTATCATAAAAAAATGAAAATATAACTTTGTTAAGTGAAATCACTTTATAGTTCCATGCCAATAAAAACTTTGTTTATGAAAAATAAACGCATCTATCTTTTAGTTAACAAAGGCTTTTTATAAAGGCGTGGGTATTTTTTATAATACCAAGTGACGGGACGAACTAGTAGTACGCCTGATGTTCAGTGACACGCCTGTTCGTAGTAGTTGCAGTGCCACTCAGAGTCCTGAATCGCAAATATCTAATTGCATAAGTGGCAAGTCCCATGTCTATGTAATTTCACCAGCACTCTTACCCATCAAAACTGGAACGGAGTAATACTCAAATTATTGCTTAGCGACAGAAATAGGTCAGGTGACAGTACTTCCCTGGACAAACTCTTTCACAACAAGCTCTACTGTTAATAAATAATATTAATCACGGTGCATATATTAAGTTATAGTTATTGCAGTGTAATACATGCTGATCGAGACCTTACGCCTTAGTCGTACATTAATAAATAATAATAAATAACGCACGCACTCATTGCCCGCACTAGGAAGATCCCGTGTCGCGGGTACCATTTGACACACAAAGACTACCACAAATTACACCCAAACTCGCGAGAGAAATAAATATCAGCCATACAAATATTTCTCGCGGATCGAATCCGGGACCTCTGCGGGCAGCTCACCATGGTAATCGTAGTAGTAGTTGTAGTAGCCCAGCAGATTAGTATTAAGTCATGAATTTAGTACCTACACTTACACAACAAATTTACCTACACTACTACACTACAAACATAGCCACACTCACTCCTAAACAGACATACCGCTCTCTGTTCTTAATAATAAATTTATACAAATTAAATTAGATTTCAAATCAATTCAACAAAGTAATTTACTAAGGTGGAATCTCTCTGAAGTGTACACTTATTAAATATCAGACTGTACCCCTTATTGTTGCTAAGAGCAAAGTATTATGGGCAGACAACTCGTTAGTACATACGCCGGAAACTTTAGACCTTTTATCTCAAAGGATATGGGGTACGTTGATCTTAATGTGGATAAGATTTACATAAATATTTCTACCGCATTATCGCAGTTCCCGAGCTGATATGTTTTAGATTCAAAAAGGGGAGAACCTATGCCATCCTAAACTGAAGCTTTTTTTATAGATCTTTTGCAGTTTTTTACTGCTACAAGCACTTTAGCGATGTCAATAAAGCTATTATTACTATTTTTTCATCTTTATAATGCAAATGTATGCGTAAGAGAGCTACAAACCACCAAGTGGGCACATACACACTTCGCCTTTCCCTAAACCGTTAATAATATTTTTAATAAATATCTTTCAGTGCGTTACAGTGTTTTGTAAATTATGTTCAATTACTTTTCTCATGCACAGTCTATATCATATTTATCTAAGCTTAAAACTCAACATGCATGTACCAAAAAGGCAATTGTAATATTTTAGCCATTACGAAAGTAATACGCCAAAATATACCGTCACATTATCTAGAAACATAAAAAAGGAACATTTTTAACTGTCACTGTCGCCATTATAAATAATTTATCGCCCCATGGGGAGTATCCACATCATTCTTTCGTGACTGCTGGCAACGGTACAATGTAATAAATTACGGAGGCTTTCTAACCAAGAGCTTTTATATTGACGTGATTCTCTTTTCGTTTTGTCTGTTTTAAAATACCGATTATTTGAAATTCCGCGAAAGCAAAAATTTAAAAAAAGTATTTGTAAGCTCATCCATACGTATTGAAATAAAAAGACGCAATTAATATATTTGGATTTGTCAATCGTCAATAGCTGTTTTATATCCGGTTAGTTTTTATACGAATTAAGTACCGCAATTTTATCAAAATTATGAGAATCTTAAATTTGAAAATAAAACTTGTTCGGAATATTTAAAAAAAACTATGTATTATTATTTCTCTAGAGTTAATTCTGTATGCACTTTTGAACACTAAAATCAATTTTTACCCAGCTACGGTTTAAGCAGTTTTACGCTGTACACACAATTTCTACGTGCGCATACCACTTGGCAGTCAGTCGCCACGCAATCAGAATGATAATGTCCTATCCATACCAATAGGGTATTAGACAAGTCTCGAAGTCACCATTAAAAAACTTACAAAAATTTATATAAAACTATTTTTTCGGATCTTGATCGCATATATCTGTTTTTTTTTTAAACAACCCAACGTTTCGGGCTCTTTATGGGTCACGGCTTTAAATTTCGAGATATTTGCAACTAGAGTTTTATTTTCCTATTAAAACTCAACCCATTGATACGCCCCACTGTTACCACTGACTCATTTCAATTTAATAAGTTATTCATTAACAATAGGTATACATAATTTTGTTTGAAATTAATTTAAAAATACAGAGTCAAATAGATCATTAGAAATTAAAATAAAATAGTGAATTGACAATAATAAAATGTCAGGACACAAGTATTAGGGGTTAAAGTATGAAATTGCCGTTTTATTGCAATAG
>NW_020653492.1:98725-160177 GCF_003589595.1 Hyposmocoma kahamanoa
ATTTTCAGTACAAATCGGCAATTTCATACTTTAACCCCTATTATATAAATTATTATTGGTCAAAATGAACAATTTAAAACAATCACGTTCTTAGGTTTTCGCGTTTGTTACACATAGGAAATGAAACTATTTTTCCGGAATTAAATCGCGTATATTTGTGTTTTCAAACAAACCCATGTTAATATTAGACATAACTGGTTGAAGACTGTATCACCTCAGTCAATCGTGATCATGGAACCCATAAAGGGCCCGAAACGTCGGTTTGTTTGAAAAAAACAAATATACGCGATTTAAATCTGGAAAAATAGTTTCATTTCCTATTAAAACAATCAATTAAAAATGAAAAACAACAATTAACAATTAAAATATATCCCACATCCTCTCTAATTGGATTGGATGTGGGTTATATACAGAAAAATATAACCCACATCCTCTCTAATTGGATCTTATTCTGTGTCTAATGGTGCAACAAACATGTTTGACGTAATTCCACTTATGCCATTCTTCCATGAGGGGTGTAAAATGTACAACAGATTTTTTAAATAGTTTTATGTCAGTAATAATCCGCAATCGTTAAATAATTTCACGGACTGATATTGGAGACAGCGTCATAATATTTAATTTTGGTTTAGATTTACATTTAGATATATTTATTATCTTGTAAACTTTACATTATTATTTATACAATATATTATATAACAAGAATCGTTACAAATAGTAATCAATTTTACATTTCAAAAAATTACAAATATCCAGTACGTAAGTAAGTTTTGTACTACGTAATTTTAACATAGTTAATGCAGTTATGTGAAATAATGTAGGAAAATATTAAATAATATAATAATAATTATGTCAATATAATGATTGTATGCATAAAGTTTATGTAATTTATTCATTTCTGTAAAATAATATTTATACCTAATAATCTATAAATTACAACATATATTACAAGACCATGCCCCTATATTCTTCAGTGGAATAATACGCATTATCCAACAAAAAGTCTTTCAGTCGACGATCAAATGTTTCATCATTAGGCTCATTTTTTAAGTCAACGGGTAGGTCATAATAAGCCGGGCCGATTACGCGCGGATTTTTTTCAGTGAGTGCTAACCGTTGCGGTACAAAGCTCAGTCGTCCTGTGGAGCGAGTGTTATAACGGCTTTCATGCCTTTCAAAGTTGTGTAAGTTTTTTCGTATGAATGTGATTATTCCATATAAATACAACGAATACATGGTCATTATCCTGTGTCTCACAAATAAGTCCCTACAAGAGACTCTTCGTGTTATTCCGGCAAGTATCTTCATTGCTCGTTTTTGAATAATGAGTACCCTGTCAGAATCAGTGGGTCTTACTCCAAGTGGCCTCTCTCCGAATTTGCTCTTCATTTGTCTCAAATTTTCTTCTCCGCTTTAAAAGTCCTGTCAGCAATACTATGATGTTATAGGTTCGGTACAGTGATTATAACCAAATCTTTAAAATGTTGTTGGCATGGCTCCCATGGAGGAATCCGTACCTATGCAAATGGACTTTTTTTGCAATATAAAAGCTCTCAGAGTGACAGGTGCAGTGGCAGTGTCTCTCAGATCTTTGCGATTTACCCGTCACTTGATATCAGAAAAGAAATAAAACTTAGGTTAGGTTAACTAATTGGTATGATTTCTGCTTTTCAACAATTTCTTTTTTTTTTTTCAGGTAGAAGCAATGAGCACGGAAAAGCGCGTTCGAGTCCGTGTGAAGCTTTACGATGACAAAACAGATATCTATAGTCAAGACATCGATATGTCGACGGGTGAAGGGGGGTTCATCGTGCCTACTGTCATGGCAGACGCACCTTATGTGAACCTGCAGGTAAGTGACATTTTAGGAAAATAATCCAGATATTCTAAAAAAGCTAAGGCCAGTATAAACATAGCGAAGCATAATATGAAAATACATTAAACTACATTTATTTAATATTATTTAGGACTATAGCAATCTAAAAAAGTATAAAATTGTTCATTATCTTTATCATATCTTGGATACTATAACGGTAGAAAGTTATTTACTTACTACTACTACGTGCAGAAAGGCGCTGTCTGTAGACGCGCAAATATTTGCTTGAAATGATTGGTTTATCCATAACCTTTTCGTACTATTTTTTCTCTGGTTTAACATGCACAGTGACTTTGTAAGAGCGGTGTAACAAGCCAACTATTTTATATTAAAAAAATCTTTTTACAGGTACTTTTTATCAAACAAGTTATTTGAAATTACGTTTACAACTTTTGATAAAGTTAATACTCTTATATTCACTACATATTTATCGCCAATACAAATAGAAAATTCGACAACCCTTGTGTACTAGTTCACGAACTTAGGGCGTCTCATTATATTAATATAATACTTAATATGCATTATGTACTAAGAAATAAACATGAACTTACTCTACACTTAATAAGTGAAGAAAACCAATAATTCTGAATAACATGGGTCCCAGACAAAAGTAAGTAATAAGTACGTCGTTTCATCTTTCGGAAAGCGAAAGAAACTCCTCTCTTTATCCCATTTAGATAAACAATCGTACATGGCAAAACCACGACCATCATGATAGTAACGTACGTTTGTAATGAAAAAAATTAAACTGTAGTCGTTCCTAATGAACGGCTCGCTAAGAGCCTTAGCTGCAGTTCCTTCAATGTCGCAACAATATGCCGGGCGAGGAATGGTATCTAAAGCAAGGGAGGGGCTGAAAGCGAGTGACCTTTATCGTTACTTTTTATTCTCTGTCTATGTTTAATTATTAATATGATTTATAACGTCACGACATAAATTAACATTTCGACATTCCAAAAATCCGCTTAGGGCTATTCAAGGCTAGACTTTCAATTCTCAACGATTCCAATTGACGCTCTGAAGTATCATAACTTTGGTTTTTTTTCAAATCAAAGCCTAAAGATTTTTACTTCATAGGTAAACAAATAATATTTAACTCAGCTGAATCATACTTAATTGCGCAAACATTCACAATCCTTGAAAAAAGTGAAACGCCAATCCGCTTTGCTATCATAGGGACTATGGCAAAAACTCGAAGATATTTGAGATCAGTGCCTATCAGTTGAACGTCGACTGGCTTGATGATTACGATAAGTCAATAAATCAATAATTATAAATATTAGACAACATCTTATACGTTGCTCTGTTCCCAAAGTAAGTAACTGAAGTACTTGTGGTGTGGAAATCGAAAACAACGACAGTACCACCAACACCCCGACCCCCAACACCCCGACCCGAGAGAATATAGAAAAGTTAGTGTTTTTCTACATTGACCCGGCCAGTAATCGAGACGGAGACCTCAAAGATGGTGACACCATAAAAACCGGTGTGCAAGCCTCTCGACCAGGGAGGTTGTCTATGAGCAAATGTTACGTTCGTAACAAAGCACTTGCGCAATCACTTACTCCCAAATATCTATTGTACAATATTTAAAGAGACAGGCAATAAATTCATCCCAAAGATATCACTCGTCAACTCGAGTTGGCCGTTTGCGCCTTAGCCTAATTTAGTTTAATCGCCTCATTAATTGGCCCCCATAGAACCCGGGAACTTGCCAAACTCCGGTACGCCCGGGATAGCAGTCGTTGTTCCGTCGTCGAATACAAATGACCAGATTTGAGGATAGCTATTCTCAAAGTGAGATTAGAAAGTTTCCGCACGTGTTTCAGTCTGTAAGTTTGGATATCAATTTGTATGGTATGGCGTTGAGTTACAAAGTTATAAGATACGTGTAACGACGTCCTTGTACGCAATGCTATAACAACAATATCAAATAATAAAAAAAAGAAGAAAAACAGAAATAAAACTTATACATGCGTACACTTCACGCTCTTTTCTATTGGGGCACTTCGCTTGCTATGGTCAGGACCATTGGATCTGCCGCTTTATCAACGCGTAACATTGCTTTCATACTTTCGTCGGTTCATAGTGAAAACACAAAAACAAAAACGAAAAAAATACGTAATAATTAATAAAAATTAACAAATTGTGTGTACTAAACCAAGTTAAATAAAGTAGGCAACTAAGTGCGGGTTTTGCTTTTTTGTTTTAGCGTCTCCCGAGAAGAACGTGCAAGAAAATTGTAATAAAATATTGAAAATAAATCAATTTTATATGATCTAAATATACGCAATATTTGTGTTTTCAATGTGGTGGTGGCGTAAATTGGAATCTTGTTTTTCATTTTGTATTTATTTATTTATTCTTTAACTTGAAACTGTTTTTCCGGATTTAAATCGCGTATATTTGTTTTTTCAAACAAACCATACACAATAAACATACATACACAAATAGGTTTATTTGAAAAAACAAATATACGCGATTTAAATCCGGAAAAATAGTTTCATTTCCTATGTGTAACAATCGCGAAAACCTAAGAACTCGATATTCAATTATTTTTTCTGAAATTACTCCACTAGTTTGTTGTAATTTAATACAAAGCTCGAACTCTTAGAAAAATTCCTTCGATCCGCCCGGATTCGAACCGACGTCTTCTAGTAAACCGTACCAGAAGCTATGCCAACTAAGCAACGGAACGAACCAGCGGACCTCATTTTTTTCCATGTGCTTGTCGTCGGACTTTGTATTTGGTTTTTCAACGACTTTTTAGCCGTAGTGCCATCTACGAAAAATGTATGAAAGTATTTCGTCACCCAGTTAGATACCTTTACAGCTACTAGCCCTGGCTAAAAATGACGCTATTAACTTTTTAATAAAATATTTATTGAATTTACATTGAATTATTTTTTCTGAAATTACTCCACTAGTTTGTTATAAATATTAATACAAAGATCAAACACTTAGATAAAATTCCTTCCGTCCGGCCGGATTCTTCTAGCAAACCGTGTCAGACGCTATGCCAACTAAGCCACGTTGGTATATTCTTTTATTATTATTTTAAAATGTACAATAACAGAACAGACATGTGTGATTAATTTTCTTAAATGAAAAGTATGTTTAATCACCATGATATTCAATTACTTTTTATGAAATTACTCCAAATAAGTCGTCAAAACCCAAAACAAACATATAGAAAACAAGCACATAGAAAAATTCGTAAGGTCCGCTGGTTCGTACCGTGGCGGTTCGTATCTAGACGGATTGAAAGAATTTTTCTAAATCTTCGATGCAGTAATTAAGACATATTGTAGCATGTGACATTATAAATGTGACATTCAATTGTAATTGTACACCACATTCATATTACGCAAAAATTATAACGAAAGATATTAAAGAAAAAAATGACGTTATTTTTTGCTTATACCAAAGTAAACTTGTTTTGAAACATTTGATACTATATATTACACGGGGAAGCAAGAAACATGATCACCTTATACAATATCTTGTTTCTTTCAATCTCATTATATTTTTCAGTGCAGCCATACAGAGAGGAAATACTGCCTACATTTTTATAAAAATGTAATTTATAATAATGAAGAACAGTAATTTATATTTGTTTGGTCTTTGGTAATTTCCTAAGGTAAAGTAGTAATGTTGATCGACTGTTTTTAACAATCGTCTTCACACAGTCGCAAATAGCCCTATACTGTCCCACTGCTGGGCAAGGATCTTCCTCCCCTCTCTCCACGTCTCTCCGTTTTGCGCCACTGAGGTCCAAACTTTTAGGTGCGCGTCTAGCTCGTTGCTCCATCGACGCTTTGGCCTGCCGCATGGTCGTTATCTATTTGGGGGATTCATTCTGTGGTGGCCTTAGCCCACGACGGTTATCTATCAGTAGTCTGAAATGACATTTTCCAGGAACAACGTTTACTCGAATTTTCATAACCTTGAAAGTAATTTTTGGAGGAAAATGTGTTTTTCCTTCTTTTAAACCTAACTTAACCTAACCTAATCGTGTCTTTGCGATAAACATCCAACATACCCTGAAAGTACAACGGTTTCATTATAATTCGGTTTTTGGTGTAATGAAAATTCAAACGAATGTTATTTCGGAAAGAAAAAATCGAGTTTGTGATAGGTAACCCCACGACTCGTCTGACACGCGGCAGATATTCTTATTAATAAGATTATACAGAGCTAAATAAATTGCAATGTTTTATATATATACTTATATTCTATATAACCTTAAGCTCAAATTGTTCGAAGGAGAGGAAAAAAATATAACGTTCAAGCTACTTCATAGATCAACTCATGTCACTACGCAGATCCATATAGGCAAATTGGCAACACAGCTGAAGTGCTTTTAGGTCCTGATAACTATCTTATGAATTCTAATGTAGGCAAATATTATGGGGCTCGGGACACACTGAAGCGTGAATTCACGAGTAAATGTATGGAATTATTACGCTTGTTTGACGAACCCGGTTGGAATCGGATAAGTCTAGATAAGACTAGAACTATATACGGTCTCGTTTAGGTGAAATTGTATTGTGGTTGCGTAGGCTTTTAAGCGTGGGAGATAGACGCGAAGAAATTCGATATTTAAATATTTGCCTTTTAGAAATATATATTTTCTAAGATGCTGTGACGAGACGAACAAGTCGTGCGCCTGGTGGTGACGCCTCAAAATGACACGCGTGTTTATAACAGTTACAGTGCCACTCAGAGCTTTAAATCGCAAATCTGAAGGGCAGTGCCACTGCACCTGTCACCCTGCGATATACGTTGACAAGTCTCATGTGGCCGTAATTACACCAGCACCCTTACCCTTCAAAATCGGAACGCAGTAATGCGTGCATGCGTGGCGGCAGAAGTAGGTAAGGTGGCAGTACTTCCCAGGTCGAACATTTTCACAAGTAGGTCTACTGCTACTAATATGATACTCAGGCCTATCATTTAAAAAAGAAATATAATACACATAAAAATTACAATGACAACAGAGAACAGTAAGGTAAGTAACACAAAGTAAGCTAATATAGTATAGTATATTGCTAAGTAACAATTTCTTCTCGGAATTTTCTTTTTCAAACACATCTCTAGAATCCTTAGCAATAAGGTAATCACGCATATAACTCCTCAGCAGAAAAAAAATAATAAAATCGAATATTGGAATACATTAACGCCACAAAGACGATCTTTAAAAAATATGCTACACAATTCTTAATTCGTTTTTCAATGCTCTATTCTTTTAAGGCCTTGAAATAGCCTTAAATAGACCTTTAATCAATGCTGTAATAATGTAGTATAATTGTATTCAATTAATCAATATTGTAACGTACATATTATATACTACTGGGCACGGTTCTCGGCTTAAGTGTGTGATTAATATTTCATTTATCTGTGAAAACACAGATAAATGAAATATGTAGCCAGCCCTATTGTCCTGTACACTGAACAATAAATACAGTAGAAAGTGGTTAGTTAGCGTTTGACGCGTGCCAACTATACGAAAGACCTATCTGAGCTCAGCCCGCTATTTTCGCTTTGTACGGTATGGTTGTGTCGTTCTTTCGTGCAAATTCTCTAAAATCCCAGAAAAATACCTTATTGTGTTTTTGTGGAGTGCAAACATTATACCCGCACCAAAAAATATTACCCGTGGTAGTATTTCATATCATCGGAAAGCCTTATTTTAATAAATTTTCAATTTTCTGTTTATCGAAATAATTTTTAAGTTACGAGAAAAGAAAGTAAAGGTTATACCACTGCAATATATTCGTTCGTTCTTTCTTGGTGAACTAAATTAATAACTCCAATTCGTCGTCGTTCAGCAAAAAACCGCTAGACGGCAGCACATTGTTTGAAACTTCTATGTAATATCAAAACTTCGTAACTTGCAATAATAGGTATTGATGGTATTGAACTTTCAACGTTATGCCAACAGGGTAAATTTTAAATTATATTAACAATCCAGAATTTGTTATTTCCCTTTTAAATTTGAAATTACTTCCAATCAATATCAAGATTTTGTAGTGTTTCAAATTAAGAACGTTTGAATTTTGGCGACATCGGTTCAGATAATAATCGAGATATAAGGCGCTTCCATTGTTTTTTCTTCTGTGGTCCTGTAGCACAGTCGAGGAAGCTCATCAGTTACTTCATTAGTTTCAGGTTTTTTCACGTAAATATATATGGAATTTTTTTAAGTTATTGAATGTCACGATGCTTGACCACCATGTTATTTAATTATTTTTGTGAAATTACTCCACTACTTTGTTATAAAATCATTAATACAAAGATCAAACAATAAAAAAAAATCGTCGTCGTCGTCGTCTTCATTACGCATGCTTAGTTGGCATAGCGTCGGCACGGTTTGCTGGAGGACGTTGGTTCGAATCCAGCCGGATCGAAGGATTTTTTTCTAAGTGTTCGATCTTTCTATTAATAAATTATAATACATTAGTATGTTGAATGTCAGTTGTATGTTGATGAAGCCTTTAGCCCCGCTTTTAATATCAGTAGGCGGTGTGAGGGCGCCCAGGTGGGTATGGCTCACGGCTGTGGACAGTACTGGAAACATCTGTCATACAGCTAAAAATAACGGATAACTCACGTATTTAAGTCGAATTTTTACTCGACAAGTTTCGAACCAATTCGTGGTCCTTAATCAAAAGATTCCACGGCGGTGACTCGACGGAAACTGCGCGCCAATGCCCTGGTAGCCCGATCACTCAGTACGGCAGCGGGCGCAGCCGACGTCGGCGAGAATCTACCCTCGTTCGCTTCATTTTTATTACAGTCATATGCAGGATTGCACCCTACACTAACAACGTCATTTTTTAAAGTCTCGTCTACACTAACCACTGACGTAGTACCTAACACTGTTTTCCAGCCGTGGGGTACCGACCATCCACTATCACGATTGAAATTCGAATGACGACCAATCTCGATAGCTTCACGTACTTTCCGCGGAATGAAATGTTTTTCTCTCGCCAGTACGGACACTTTATCAAAACGAATATAGTACGTCGAATCCGAATCCAATGAGTGTTTCGTCACTGCAGAGCCCCGATTGTCCCGGTTCTTAATACTACGTATGTGTTCTGTTAGTCGTGTGGATATGTTACGACCGGTCTCGCCTATATAACTCTTGCCACAGGAGCAGGGAATCTTATATACACCGGGAACATTCAATGGCTCCGGTGAACACACCAACTGTCTAAGTTGCAAGTGAGGGCGGAAAATCGTCTTGATGCTATATCTTCTGCGTAACAAGTGTCCGATTTTATCCGTTACTCCCTTAATAACTCAAGTAGGCCTTCTTGGGAACTGCTGCCCGGATCTTTTGATATATACGTACGCTCCTAAAGAGTAAAAGAACAATCGTCTCGGAACGGGTTCCAGGAGTCGAGCATCTTGTTGGGAATAACTGCCCGAACCTTCCGCATGGGGTGAAATTATAATTGATCCGAAATAAACATCTTTCTACAACAACTTAAGAGTTAGTGACCTAGCTGGAGCCGCGTAACGTCGTCACACGGTCGATAATCCTCCTTTACAATGGTTATATAAATATAATTATGAAACAACATCCAGCAATCTATCTGTTTCATTGTATGTTATACTCTTAAGCCAGGATTTTACGGATATTGATAGTGAAAGAACACGCTGGGTAGTTATTCGTCCTTGCTAGTGAAGACGGTTATTTGGTGTGGAGTATCTTTGTTTTGCGACCTACTTGACTTCTGTGATGCCGCATCGGTGTCATTATGGACTTTGTTGGGTCGATGATGGGACATAACAGCAGCCACCACAAGAGTGCTCGGGTCGTGGAATTACTCTGCTTTAATTTTAAATATTAATATCGTGGTTCGACAAGTTTCAAAAGTCGTATGTCACAGGCTTAACTGCTAATGGCTTTGTGCTCATCCCAAATTAGTCGGGTTATTGCCGACCGAGCACATGGCGAGCGTTAGTAGGGATTCAATTATATCGCCTTGTTAACTAAGACTTGGAATAATTTTGATTGATCATTTTATTAAATTTCTCTTTAAAAACTTTAAATTGCAAAGATCTGAGTGCCACTGCAACAGTCCGTGTCACCCTGAGACTAAAGTTGACAAGGTCCAAGTGCCTGTAATTTCACCAGTACTATAAAACCGGAACGGCGTAATGCTCCCATTACTGCTTGGCGGCAGAAATAGGTAAGGTACCAGCACTTCCCTGGACGAACTCTTTCACTAGGAGCTCTACTGCTACTATTAACTGTTCGAGGTTATGTCCTTCTTTCTGGTCTGTGACCAAAAAAGTCAAGTATCCTACGGAGACGTAAGGTGAATAGTCTGTTATGTTTTGCCTATGGTGCGTTCGTTCCTGTTTTTCTGCTTAACTAGTTTTTTCTCCAAATTATAATTTCATTTTACTTTATTTTTAGCTTGATTTTCCCATTACTTCTCAACAGCCTGTATCTTGTATGAGAAAGCGTACTTTCGTTGTAATAATGTACTCTGAAAAAAAAAGAAACCCAATTTCTAAAAGCTTTATACAGCCTTAATTTCTAATTCAAAATAATCGAGAGAAATATTTTCTCAGAAAGATCAAGGCGTTTAAATTTTTTTTCCCTCACATAATCCCCCTTTAGCTTCGACCAAGATTAGTTGGCTAATTTCTTAAAAGCGTTCGCTTTTTACAAATTTAATGGAGTGCCGGATTATTTGTCTCTATCTGTGCATAATTTATCTGGCCAAATTAAGCCCGGCGAAATCTCACTGGAAAAATGTCTGCCGATAACAGAAGAACATTTTCAAACGTTCCTTTCTCTTAGAAGGGATCGTTGAACAAAGAGTATTATGACAATACGTAATTGAAGATTTGAAATGTGATACGTATAATAAATTTCCATTTCGCAGATACATGTACACAAATTTTGGTTTCATTTATGTATTTTACGTGATATGTTTCATTTTTATACGGATTAATTTTTAATGGAAACAAAATATTGGTATCATTAAAATACAACTTTTTTAACCGACTTTAAAAAAAGGAGGAGGATCTCAATTCGATTGTAAGGTTTTTTTGTATGTATATTACGATAACTCCGGTATTTGTGAACCGATTTTCATGATTTTTGCTTGTTGGAAAGAGGGTACTACCATAGTGGTTCCATTTCATTTTGAAGAACATCGTCCACCTCCAGGGGTCCCTGATCACGCATGAACATTCATTTTTATAAATAGCGCCTAAATGTTACTTAAGGAGCAATTATTTTAATGGTTGATTTTGAGTAGTGAGAACCGATTTTTATTATCTTCTGTGTCATGTCCCGTATAGTGGCGAACTAGGGGATATTTCAATAAAACTTAGCAAATAGACATAATTCCAAAACTTTTGAGGTCGGTTTTTTTAGGACTCTGTATTGAGATTATTTGTACAATTTTTTCCACCAACTACACAAACTCGCATCAAAATCGAATTTGTTTTAACACCTTAAAAAGCTTTCTTATCATAAGCGTTTATTAGTTTTAAACTTACGTTGGTCCACAATATCTCCTGATGAATAGGGAAGATGTGGATGAAGTTAGTACGCGCTCGCCTAGGAGATGATAGGGTTCACTGTTTCCTCATATAGCATTGATAGTAATTGCATTCGGCACTTTCATACAAACTAGTTTCCAGGCAAATTACGTCATGATACGATTAAAGCGTTGCTGTCTTGTAGTGTATTGGATGGCGAGAGTTTCCCGCGATCTCTCCGCCATTATTCGGAGTTCTCCAGCGGGAACTTCTTAGCCCACATTCGATTAACATATGTAGTTTTTACAATAAAACATTATAAATTGACGTTATTAAAGGCGCTAGCTAAATAGCTATATAAAATTAATTATTGCCAGTAACTTTTACAGATGAAAGCTCAAACGGAGAAGCCAAAAGCGATGGTAAAACAATCATAATTTATTTTGAATTTATAGAATGACTGGTGGATACAGCGAGCTGCCGAAAGTGAAAAAAGTTTCAAGACTGACATGCGATCTTTATAGTACCGAGCAGCAAATTAACGAGTGTCAAAATGCCAGAAATAATTAACAATATAAAATTCGCTCGTATTTTGTGTAAATTAATTATTCTTAAAATATCTTAAAATAATTTAGGCCCTTTTTACCAAACAATATTATCGGATACCATCTCGAGAAGTAGCTTGTAACGGAAAGCATCTATAATCGAATATTGAATTACGTTTTATCAAAGAATCCATTTGTAAATGAAATTTGTTCAAATGTAGGTCTTTTTTGCTAGAGCAGCAAAGGCATCAGTTAAATATTTATAAATAATAGCGTACATAATTATTAAATAAACATTATTTAATTTAATAAATTTAACTGCCTCCGTGGCCGAACGGTTACCATGCCGGACTGCCACGCAGAGGTCCCAGGTTCGATTCCCGGGCCGGGAGAAATGTTTGTATGGTCTACATTTATTTCTCTCGTGAGTTTGGGTGTAATTTGTGGTTGTCTATGTGTGTGTCCATGGCACCCGCGACACAGGGTTTCCCTAGTGCGGGGCTATGTTGAGTGTGTGCGTTATTTATTTATTATTTATTTGAGTTTCAGTTTTTAATATGCGCAATTTGAAACTAATCACAACTACCCAGTCTCTATGGGAATACATAAATAAATAATAAATATTATACGATATCACATACGATGTTCCGATCCCAAAGTAAGGAAAGCACCTGTGTTATAGAAATCGGAAACAACGACGGCCCCACAAACACCCAGACCAGAGACAAAAAATTGACTCGGACCGGGGATCGAATCCGGGACCTCAGAGATGGCGACACCATGAAAACCGGAGCGCAAACCATTTGACCACGGAGTTCGTTATACATAATTCTCTCTTTTTTATACATTTTTAGGGAAGAAAGTTTGTAATAACAAAGCAAGTGATACTACTCGCCCGACATACAGGTTTCATCATAATCTCGTAACTTACGACGTTGTTCAAGACATTTGTAAAAAAACAGCATATTTTTCCATGTTAACGTACCACAATTATGTAATTTCCATATTATTATGTCGCTATATATTTGTCTCCAAGTTTGGGCAACAGAAATTTCTTTTTCAACTCGCGCTTCACTCAAAACACCGGGTGGAGTTAATTCCATAAAATCCGCAATATCTTGAACTACAATCCGAAATAATCCCATTGAGTTTGACGCTGATTATGTAAACAACTTATAGGTGTATAAAGAATTTTGTTAATTTTGGCACTGCTATTACAATAGTGTTGTAACTCAAAATATGTGAAAATCGAGATTATACTAATGCTGAACGTAAAATTTGATTCTCTACACGTCAATACGTCATTAGAATATTGTAAGAAACAATTGAAAGATATCTACTTAACTCGAAATGAGGCAAAACGTTTTGTAAGTCTTTACGCAAATATCAGTAATATTTGGCGAGTAGAAAATTG
This sequence comes from Hyposmocoma kahamanoa, assembly GCF_003589595.1. Classification (NCBI taxonomy): domain Eukaryota; kingdom Metazoa; phylum Arthropoda; class Insecta; order Lepidoptera; family Cosmopterigidae; genus Hyposmocoma; species Hyposmocoma kahamanoa. The sequence goes on from NW_020653492.1 coordinate 112,074, forward strand.
TTTAGAAGTCTGTAATAAACTTTAACCGTGTAGATTTAAATATAAATTACATAAATTTAAATTTAAATATAAATTTTAATAATCTTTCGCGGAAAGTGAGTAATTCGTTTCTCATCGATTCTGAAAAAATACACATTTTCAGTTAGTACACTATTGTATTAACAGTGCGTTATATTAATCAAATTTACGTCGACTAGTAAAAATATTCACTACAAAAGAATTTCAACCTTGAATAATGGCCTCATTTCTTTGGCATATTTCACTATCTGACTTCATAAAATCTGACACACTATATTCTCTTCATCGACTACGGCGAGTGTATAGAACATTTACGCTTACAGCCGTAGAGAGAAATACATCGCGTAAGCATTTTTGAAAAAAGAAGTAATTATTTATCTATTGCCATTTGCTTAATTTTTGTGTAATTTTTTTTAACCCGTTACACATTCCGGAGACACGTGTGTTCCTAATAATTGTGGTGCTGTAGCATCCTAGAGACACACGGTGTCTCTAACGGTGTTTTAATCCACAATTTAAAAAAAAATTAAAAATTACTTATTTTTTTAATTTTTAAGTTTTTATTGAACGCTACGATATTTCACCACCATGACATTCAGTTATTTTTGTGATATTACTACACTAGTTTGTAATAATTATTAATACAAAGATCGAATAGTAAGAAAAATTCAGGCTGGATTCGAACCAACTTTTTCCAGCAAACCGTGGCAGACGCCAACTAAGCAACGAAACGAACTAGCGGACCTTACGAATTTTTCTATGTGTTGTTGCAGATCTTTGCTTTTTAACCTTCTTTTTAAAGTCAAAGTCAAAGTCACAGATCATTTATTCCATGGGTAAAATAAATTTACAGACACTTGAACACACTTGAAAATGTCACATTTACATTACATTACATTAAGCTACTGCTCATTCACTACGCTGATTTCCCTGAGAAGAACGAGCAAGAAACTTTTCCCAAGGAGCACACTTTACACGCCTTAAAACTGTTATATCTATAAACAGTCTTAATATGGTATAAATTTAGATAATAGTTCTTTATAAATGGTTTTAGAAAAAAGAAATTGTTCCTATAGATTTATTTCACTCAAGTCAAAATTTTAAAACCTCAATACCAAACAACTTAATTAAGTGTAATCTCCCTTAAGATTTACTCTTATATGGAGTTCTTAGGTTTTCGCGATTGTTACACATAGGAAATGAAACTATCCTTCCGGATTTAAATCGGGAAGAATAGTTCCATTTACTCTTATAGTCCTTATTTTAAGTTCATCTGGAGAACAACTAATTATTTTTACTAAAATTGTTCTATACACGTCCAGTAAAGTCTATTAATACTCTAAAACTAGTGTTCTTAAGTTTATTCTAGATTTATTTAATTTATAGACATTCTGTAGTGTTTGTACTTATGACAAACACGTTATAGCGCGCCTTCAGTAGATTTTATTAAAAAAATACTACAATTAGGGTTTTTTACTCTATTGGACGTTGTAAGAGTGCATGCAAAATGGATAAAGTAAAGAATATTAAAAGATCTGGTGGAGGTGGTGAACCTTGGATATTAAGTCACATCATTCGATACAATCAGCGTTACAAATGCCAATTGTTCAAAATCCCCAAAAATTACGGTTAAAATCCCCAAAATTGGGGAGAGCAAAGTTCATATTCCCCACAAACTCCCCACATCTCGAGTTTTCATTATTTACTGGAAATACATCGCTTAAAAATATAATTGTTCGGTATAATTTCAGGTTCTGATATAGATAGACGCTACCGCGGGCCGCAGCCTTTGCTCCCTTATTAAAACACTTACTGAATTGGGAGATAATTTCCGTATATTTTAAAGGTATTTAAAAGCGAGACATTTCTTCTAGCAAAGAAACTAAAACAATTGTGGTAAGGACAAAGGTGACATACTCAATAAGGAAAATAAAAAATAATATTTTAAACAAGAAGGTTTCGTGACAATGATAAAGAATTAAAAAAAATTCAAAATGTAATAATCTATTACATTTGCTGTGAAAGTAAACAGAATGTAAAATGTAAAACTTATTATAAAATTGGATGACCTTAAATCGTTTATTTATTTTAATTAGGTTCACCATTAATCACAGGGATCGGAATAGGTAGAGTTTTTTACCTAATCTTCGAGAAACATAGACAGAAAGTGGAGACTGCCTTACGAGAATATTTTTTAGGACTTGGATTTTTTCGAGATTTCATAAAGGTTTTGTAATACTGTCAAAAGAAAAAATCGCTTAGAAACATCGCGTTTTGTAGACAATCATAAAAGCTTCTTATGAGTGAATATTCTCATACAAGATCAACTACACTAAAGCAAGAAAAAATAATCTTTTCGTATTCTAAAGTATTTCTATAGATAAAGCTATAGACAAAATGCTCCCAACAGTGTTTTGAAAAAGCTTTAAATTCTTATCGCCATTTTTATTTTTAAATAATGACTATGAAGAAGCCGAGAAAAAATTATTTTCTCTTCAAAAAGAAAACGTAAAAAACGTAAAAAAGTAAAAAAGTAAACTAAGTTGAAATTAGCTTGAAGAAGCCTAGAACTTCTTGGAAATTGTTTGTTTTGTGAGTTATTTTGTATTCTTAGGCTTTTTATAAATATTTAAAACCGAAATAACTGTATTTTTATTAAGTTTACATTTTTTACATAAATATTTAGAATTTAGCGAGCGCATTAGTTTTTGACAGGTTTTACATCACTTTTCACAATGTATTTAAAGTCGCACGTCAAATCGCGCTTTCTAACCGATTAAACATTGCGCGAAAAAGTCAGAAGTATTATATCTAATTTCGCCATGTTGCAATTTTGGTAGTTTATATTTTGTAAGCTATTAAGCTTGAAATCTATTAGTATTAAGAGAATTGCGTCTTACGTTTGTAATGCTTTAGTATTTTGGTTTTAAAATAGCTTTACTAAGAAAACTATCATAGAATATAAATTATCTAAAAACTGTCTACAAGACTAAATAAAAACTGTCTACATTCTACAAATGGTCTTGTAGCATTTTAGAAGGGTTACTTGAGAAAAAAGATAAGAATCACTCTTAACACTGCCTACAGATAGTTTCTCAAAGTACTCTTGTGATCTACTAATGAAGTTGCGCCCAGTTTTACCTTAAATTGTCTAGAAACCTTCTTCGAGATATCTTGAGGGAATTTGAACTCTTAAAATATTCAATCGAATTAAATTCTATTAGGTATCTTATAGTATATATTTAGATATGGGTGTGCTGCTTGGGTTAGGAAATGATAATCTTAATATATGCTCCGGAATCTTATTGTGAAAACGTATACAGTTCCCCATAAAAGAGTTATTTACTTTGGTTAAACGAAATCGAGGTACCATGAGTTTGGACGAATTAAAGACGAATCCAGCCACATCGACAAACACTTGTCTTAGTGTCCGGTCTTACAAAACATCGTGTGTCTCTAGAACGCATGACAAGTTAACTTGTTTATTCTGACACCAGCTGTAGCTATAGTATAGCTGTAGGATCGTTTTAAGTCTGTTTAAAGGTATTCCGTAACTCTGTACGTACGTCCCATCTCGTCGAGCTCCCAATACCGACTGCTCAGTCTGTGCCACCAATTGTGAGCGCGAGAATATGTATTTATCATCTACTAAGTAGATACACTGCAGTAGCCATTACAATAGTCTAGTACGTCGGTTCCGTCTGCAAAACGTTTTCTGAACTTTTTCCGACGTTTAGTATTTGTTTGTACCATCAAACAACTGTTAAATTTATCATCTACTCTGGCGTAATTTAAAAAAGATAGATCCCGGTTGTACAAAAGTTTAGTGTCGCAATAGATAACTGAGGCATTCTGAGGTTTCGCTATGATGAAATAAAAGCCTGTGATATAAATAAAAACACATCAAGTTTCACGAAACCTGTTCGTAACTAGCTGTCAAAAGCGTTAAAAAAGTTTTCTTGCGAAAAATCCGTGTTTCTCAACACCCCATACGAAGAAGCTTGTTTACCGTTTACTATTAGTTTCTACGGAGTTTTATCATAACCACGAGCTGGCTGTAATCACGAACTCAAAGGTGGAAAGTTAAGTCATTTTAAAACGTAAAGTCGAGACATTGAAGTTTTAAGTGCAGTAAAAACTGCTCGCCTCCAGTAAATGACTAATATAAATGCCAAATGTGTAAATTAATCATCATTTAAAATGCAAAATTATTAGTGTGGGTCAGGGCGACATGTTAATCCGGGAAATAAACCAGGCTCAAGCGTGATTAGAACAAATCGCCGCCATTGATTGCCGTCAACTAACTTCAGCCGTCCGACTAATTAGAGTAAGCTAGCTAAACCTTAAACGCTCTGTAGAAAAATAGTGATACTTATGTGTTCATCGTCAATCTATTTATACATCCTACTGCAGGGCATGCGGAGCGTTAAGCCCATCAGCCACGCCGGCCCCTTGAGGGTTGGGGACTTCACAAGATTTCCGACAGTTGTAAACCTTCTTCTATGTGTAACTAGAGCTCTTTGTTAAAGAGTTCGTGCAGAGAAATACTGCCACCTGACCTATTTCGGTTACCAAGCAGTAATGTGAGCATTACTGTGGTTTTGAAGGGTAAGGGTGCTGGTGAAATTACAGGCACAAAGGACTTGTCATCTTGTATATTAGGGTGACGGACGCAGTGGCAGTGTCCCTTAAGTCTTTGCGATTTAAAGCTCTGAGTGGCACTGCAATTGTTATGGACAAGCGTGTCGCTTACCACCAGGTACACGACTTTTTCGTCCCGTCACTTAGCATTAATAAAAAATATGTACCTTCGCTTTGTATATATTGTTAATTTAAATAGAAAACTACCAAGAGACTAAGACATATTAACTAACGGACACATATTTAAGACGAATTTTCTACTCGACGTGTTTCGAACCAGTCCGCGGCGCTTAGTTACAAGCTTCTGCAGTGTTGACTCGACGAAAACTACGCACTAAAGCTATGACAGCCTGGTCGGCCTGGCATTTGGCGGCCATAAGCCACCCGTCTGCGCCTCAAGCGTTTGTGGAGCATATGATGAGAGGACGGCTCTTCCACTCGCTCCCGTTCCGCCGTATCCTTCCGCAACATTACGTCAGCGCAGAAAGAGCCACCGTACACCGACCTTAGCTCGAACACTGGTAAGGGGGTCCCTTAACGGAACCAAAAGGTCTTTTTTTAATATACCAAGTGACGGAGCGACCAAGTCGTGCACCTGGAGGTAAGCTACAAGCTACATGCTATCCATAACAGTTGCAGTGCCACTCAGAGCTTTAAATCGCAAAGATCTTAGGGTCCCTGCCACTGCGCACGTCACCCTGAGACTTAAGGTGACAAGTTCCATATGCCCGTAATATCACCAGCACCATTACCCTTCCAAACGTAATAATAACGTAACGCTAACGTTTCTGCTTGGCGGCAGAAATAGGTAAGGTGGCAGTACTTCCCTGGACTAACTCTTTCACAAGGAGTCTACTGCTACTAAACGTCGTGCGCTTGGTAAACGTAATAGTTGCAGCGCCACTCAGATTACTCTGGGTGCTCTGAGTCTGAATGCTCACTCTGCTTGGCGGCTGAAATGGTAAGACAGTACTTCTCTGGATGAGTGCTCTGACTTGGAACTCTACTGCTACTAAATAAGTTACTTACGGTCTTCATTTTTAATACAATTTAAATTACGAATGAATTGGCATATTTATGTGGCATTGAATAAAGAAAATGAAATACTGAAAACATTTAATATGGAAGAGAGAAATAATAAAAAATCTACATTGAACTCCTCTAGGTAGACAATTTCATTCCGAGGCACGTCTTGTGGCATCGCGCCCAGGAAGCATCTGTGTTATTGCATTTGACGCTTTATATGCGGGTAATGAGGTTTATTTTCTATTTTAAAAAGCTACATCCACAACAAAAGAAACCAATTTTATACCTACTGTTCACGGATTAAGTTCACCAAAAACTTCAACTTCAACAAAATGTTGATTGAATCGTTCCATTGATTCGGTTACGCGAATTGAGAGTGATTCGTTCATGTATTTCAATGTGATTCAGGCATTTGAATACTAATTAAATCATTTGATATCATTACATGCTATTTCAAGTACTTAGACGATAGAAATTAGTGATAGTGATCCGTTTGACCTATGTTTTATAAATCTGTTTACCAAGAGGAAGTCTCAGATCACAAGTGGGCCTATGTAGAGACAACATGGTGCAATGGCGATACATCAATCCGACTCAAAACCCCCTCACAAAGTAAACCCTCATGCCTAGTGTGTGCAACCAGCTGCACCCGCGAAGATCTTCTAAAGACAACAGATATTGGCATATAGGTGGCTTTTTACTGGGCTAAAGAAATATAACACAGGTTTTGTACTGGTTTTTGGCATTGACTGGATAAAAAGGAGAACCAAGAGCAACCTCTAGAATTTCTAGCTTATTTCTCTCAAGGGAATCTGCGCTAGGAATAAGTGGTAGTATTTAATTAATTTAAATGTTATTTGTTAGCCTATAAAACAAAGATATTATGAATTTCAAGTGAATTTGTATATTATAATGTTCTGCTGTCAAAGTTTTTGGTAAAAAAGCGTATTCTCCTGAAAAGTTTATTTAAAAATAAAAACCTTATAATATTGTTACTCACACAGATGGAAGTGTTTTTTTTTTTCTAAGTTCAATCATGTTTACTTTATCAAGCTACAAAATTCCATTAGCGTCATTAGAGCTCCAAGTCGCTTAGTCAGCTAGTCCGTTGGCCATCCGGAACTAATTATGCAGATCATATTGCCTTTGTCGTTAGTGTACATGGAACTTTATTGCATTTAAGTTAATACTAAAAAGAAGTAATGATAGCTTAATGGATTGACCTACCGCCTTTCAAGCAGACACCGTGAGTTCGAATCCTGCCTTGCACCTCTGAGTTTCTCTGAAGAAAACCTTTCTTGAGGAAAACCATATTAAAAATATAATGAGACAAAATAAAATATTATTGAGATTTTTTGTAAAATAACTCCACTAGTTTTCTTACGATTATTAATACAATATATAACGCACACACTCAACATAAACCCGCACTAGGGAAACCCTGTGTCGCGGGTGCCATGAGCACACACATAGACAACCACAAATTACACCCAAACTCATGAGAGAAATAAATGTAGGCAATACAAATATTTCCCCAGCCCGGGAATCGAACCTGGACCTCTGCGTGGCAGTCCGGCATGGTAACCATTCGGCCACGGAGGCAATTAAATACAAAGATTGAGCGAGGCTGGAACCCGTGACCATGATGCACCGTAGCGTTGCCTAACAAACTGAGCTACAGGTCCGGTTATCGAGTTGTCGAAATTCTCCTGTCTGTTTTTTGTTCTAGATCTTTGTACTGGATTTTTCGGCATTCAGCACTGTGTATGTGGTGAGAAGGTTTTAAAATCTCGCACTAGATGTCACTAGCGGCGCAGAATGCCGAAAAATATAGTACAAAGGTCTATAACAAAAACACATAGGAGACAACTCGATAACTTAACCTGTTTTAGTAGCAATAGAGCTCCATGTGAAAGAGGTCATCCAGGGAAGTACTGCCGTCTTACCTACTTCTGGTGAAATTACAGGCACATGGGACTTGTCAACTTATGTCTCAGGGTATTTGTCTCAGATCTTTGTGATTTAAAGCTCTAAGTGGCACTGCAACTGTTATGGATAACTTATCACCAGGCGCACGGCTTGTTCGTCCCGTAATTCTTAGTATTATATAAAAAAAAATACAGCTTGGCCGTGGGTCAAGTCCCATCGGGTCCAAGAATTTTTTCTATGTGTTGGATCTTTGTATTAGTAATTCAAGGATTTGTCACAAACACTTAAAGAAATTTGTAAGATCTGCTGACTCGGTCTATAGCTCAGTTGGTTAAGAGCCGTGTTCTGGCTTGGCAACAGATACTGGTTCGAGTCCAGTCAAACCGCAGGAATCTTTCTTTGTACATGATCTTCGTACCAATAACAATAAAAAACCAGTGAAGTGTTTTCACATCATGGTGGTAAATCATCATGATATTCAATAAATAAATGTTACAATTTAAAGGGTAATACAATTTATCTAATGTTCGACACAAAACAGAAACCAATTCGAACTTTTGCCAAAGTCTTAGAAAGATACTATACTTATTGAAGCGGAATCGCTTTAGGCTGCTCGAGAAACGCTTTGTGTCCTTGCAATAAGAACGATAAAGACGAACTTTTCGCTTTGGCTCTGATGACGGTTTTAAAGGAAGACGAAGAAGAACTGACTATCACAAATGACACCATCCAAAAAAACAAATAAGAAAAAATAACTAAAAACATAATTAAAAACACTCACGCTTAAAATCACAAACCAAACAAAAGCCTAAATTAAGCCACAGATTATCTGCATAAACATAAACAAAGACACTAAGTATAAAGATGCTTAGTTATATTTTTTAACCGACTTCAAAAAAGGAGGAGGTTCTCAATTCGACTGTGTTCTTTTTTATTGTCTATATGTTACGCGATAACTCCGGTATTTGCGAACCGATTTTCATAAAGGGGGTACTTCCATAGTGGTCCCATTTTATTTTGAAGAAAATCATCCACCTCTAAGGGTGGCTGTACACACATGAAGATTCATTTTCATAAATAGCGCCTAACTTTAATTTAGTTGCAATTATTTTAATGGTTGATTTGCTATTTATCCAATTTAAGGCGTTTTCTTCTCAATATACTTTGAGTAGTGACAACCGATTTTTATTATCTCCTGTGTCAAGTCCTGTGTAGTGGCGAACTAAACATCCCCATATTTCAATAAGACTTGGCAGATAGATATAATTCCACGTACTTTTGAGGTCGGTTTTTTTAGTACTTTGTACTGAGATTATCTCCTCTTCTTGTGGGAGATGGTGAGTGAAGGGGTTCGAAGAAATAAAGATTTTACTTTTAATGATTGTAGTTACCTTCGGAGAAGGACTTCACTGAATTTAAAATACTTTTTCAATTAAGACAAAAATGTATTTAGAATATAATTATAAAGAACTTATACGACAACTGTTCAACAGGAGGGATAGCTATCGAGCAATCGAAAGATCTAGAGCTATCGCAGCTCCAGTCCTTATATTATACTAAGGAATCAAACAATGGAATATAGGGGGTGGTTACTTTGTATATCTAGTTTCTCGGGTTTTCGATGACAAGTCGTAAAAAATGGTATAATGTGTAACCTTAATGACGCGCGGTGTGATTTTTGCAACATTCTAAAGATTCTAAAGTTCCGAAACGTCGGTTTGTTTGAAAAAACAAATACACGCGATTTAAATCCGGAAAAATAGTTTCATTTCCTATGTGTAACAATCGCGAAAACCTAAGAACACGATATTCTAAAGTTTTTACGATTCATGTCAATTATTGCTACATCTTAGATTTTAGTGGTACCGTTATAATATAACTACTTTGTGTGGTAACAAAAGGGTCAATAACTTAGTATTTATTGGAAAACAATACGATCCCTGCACTGATTTTCAGATAAGACCCAATGTGAAAATCGTTGAAAATCACCCAGACGTCCAAAATGCGTCGCGTCATCTAAACGCACCTGAAGATATCCAACTTGACAATAAAATCGTCTTCGGGCACCAAGAAATTATAACGAAGGGAACGTATAAGTAGGTACAGTCACAAAGATGAAACATATTAGGTACGAATGAAGGATATTAACCAAGGATATTAGCCATTGTCGATCATATGCGAGCGAGCGACTATGAACGACATGATTGACTCAAGCCACTTCCACATCGATAAGTATGGTGATGCCCTAAAATCACAAATCCCTAAAGTCATTGACTTACAGTCTTTGACGTTTGTATAAATATATTTTCCATTTGAGAGCTTATCGATATTAGGAATTCACAGTTCGTTGCTACTCAGTTATTATTGTCACTTACTTACTTACTTACTTACTTACACATAAGCAAATTTCACCATTAAGTTATTGTTTTTTTTATTAAACATATAATAATTAGTGCCAAAAAAATACATTAATTGCCAGGTATCAAGCCAAGGAATTTGCTGTGCTATGAGCATCAGAGCAACGGAATTGACTTTAGGCTGCTAGCATTAACGGCTGCAGTTGATTTCGACTTCATGAAGTCGAGATCAACTTCATGCAGCCGAGATCTTGACTGCATGAAGTTGATACCGACTTCACGCATTAACTGCATAAAGTCGAAACCGACTTCATGCAGTTAATGCGTTAAGACGTTTTCAACTTCATGCAGTCGAGGTCTCGGCTGCATGTTGATTACGACTTCACACATTAACTGCAAGCATGCAGTCAATCAGTTAGCAGCCTTAGGGCACTTTCTAGACCATCCAGACCAGAACAAACTTAGAAAAGTTCATTTTCCAAATCTATCAGGAAACGAATCCGAGACTTCCGCATCCAGCGCTCACAATGTAAACAGTCACCGAGACCACCGAGGTTCTCAAATTAATGTAGTAAACACGATGTAACATAATTGTCATTACGGTACATGTTACGCCTAGTTTCTGATGATGATTTAGTGCAGTTCAGTAAATAGATCTACCAAATAAATCTACCAAAGACTAAAAGTAAACGTACTAAGAAACTAAAAACATTTCAACATTAACGCTTTTATAAGCATAAAGTTTCACCGGAAGCAGCATTTTGCAGTCTGAACACAGCTAGTATGACTACGGCCTTAGCGTATCCGAAATTTGGTCGAAATCAATTCATTTGCCGGATCGGCAGATCTGATCCCATTAGTTAGAATTGAAGACTCAGACGCTGTTTGCGGTTAATCGGAGGCGAACAAGGAAGTCAAATTTTGTGCCTTGATATTGAGGCTTTATACTATTACTATTTGACTTCCCAGTTGATTCTATATGTATTCTATAGGAATTATTTAAGACTTATCTAAATTAAGTTTATTAAATGTCGTGATATTTCACCACCATGATATTCAATTATTTTTTTGTGACATCAATCCACTAGTTTGTTATAATTATTAATACAAAGCTCGCACACTTAGAAAAAATTCTTTCGGTTATTAAAGCGACATCTCTAGCCAGCTGCTGGTAGCTGTAAATGGCCTGGCGGAGTGAAGAAATAGATTTCTCACAGATCGCGCTACGGCAAAGATGACAGAGACAAAGATCTCCAACAAGCACTTCAACAAAACTCGTAAGGTCCGCTGGTTCTTTCTGTGGCTTAGTTGGCACAGCGTAGCACCAGCCGGCTCGAAGGATTTTTTCTAAGAAAGAAGCAAAGGCGATGCTTCAAGCAGCACAAAAACGCGATGCAAGCGGGCGACTGCATCGACACAAACGCGCGATTGCATCGCTACACTTGGGATTTATAGGCGATTGATACAAGCACGCATTTACATCGATGCAATCGCCTATAAATCGCAAGTGTAGCGGTGCACTTAACTTTTTAACTCGCGTTAAACATCGCCGCTAAAACTTGCCGTGTGTAACCACTCTAAGGGTCGTATTCTAGAACTCTACTCAATGCTCAAGTCAGGATTTGAGCAGACTTGAGTATGATTTCAAGCACTGGAAATACGACCCTAATGGCAAGGACTTGAGTATGATTTTCAGTGCTCACTGCAATACTCAAGTCCTGGCTTGAGTATTGAGTAGAGTTCTGGAATACGACCCTTAGTGTGCGATCTTTGTAACTAAAATTTTCAATCAAACTTATAATATTGGAAATAAAACAATTTATTTCGGATTATGTGTCGATAGGTTTTTTACCTATCGAAACAGAGACTCTTGGTACCGAATTTAGTTCTGGTCGGGGTCAATAGATGAAGCGGTGCAATTTCCCATATAAATGTCTCAAGTGCCTAAACGCACTCACCTCATGTGCTCATCGTATTGCTACTATCATCCGTGATAGCCCGAAACATTGCTTTGTTTAAAAATAAAAACAAAATATATGCCATTCTAGATCCCATAAGACAAAGTTTCATTTCAAACGTGTTATCGATATCGCGTTTTAGTAAAATTGTAAGTTATCTCCTTTCGTGCTACAGTGACGAAATAATGATTTCATACGAAATTTACTCTACGTCACGTTGATATCAAACAACATTATATATAGATATAGTACGTTAAAGCTCCTTGTGAAAGAGTTCGTCCAAGGAAGTACTACTTACGTATTTCTGCCGTAAAGCAGTAAAATGAGTATTATAGCGTTCCGGTTTTGAATAGTAAGGGTGCTGATGAAATCACAGGCATACGGGACTTGTCAAGTTAATGTTGAAGACAGGGTGACGGGGGCAGTAGCAGTGCCCCTCAAATCTTTACCCCGTGGACAGGCGCTTCGCTTACCACCAGGCGCACAACCTCGTCCCGCCACTTGGTATCATAAAAACAAACAATAATACCTAATGAAATAATGAAACTACGATCTAGAACACAAAGCTGAACTAATTTAGATAAGCTAGTTCTATTATGGTCGTCAGAAATTAAGCTCGGGCACAAGATCTACATATAAATACTGTACGTAAGACCGTTGATTTAATAATTACGACAATATCAAATGTATTTGTATATGTTGTGTTAAATTGACGTGATTGTTGTTCTTTGTTTATATAACTTTGTAAACAAGTAGCGTATTAATTACAACACAAATCAAAATTCTTTTATTTCCCGGAAGAAGCAATAAAAGATAATTAATCCCACGACATCGACTCCAAACGTAATAGCTATTGATTACAGGATATCTAATTATAGGTGCAAGATATTTTAACTGGCTGCCTATTCTCAAACTAGAGATCCATGTATTTTTTTTATAGGCTTTTTAGTTTTTTTTATATTATCTAGGCAGCAAACAAGCATACGGCCCACCTGATGGAAAGCAGTCACCGTCGCCTATGAACACCTGGAACACCAGGCGCGTTACGCGTTGCCAACCCTTAGTTAGTTAGGACCCTTTTTAAACCCCTTTTGGAGGACTCCATGCTGTATTCCTGAAAACCCCGACAGGGAGTTAATTCCACAACCTAATTGTATATGGGAGGAAGCTCGTCTGAAACCGTACAGTACTATGGGCTCCCTGCCGGTGGCGAGCTGTGCGGGGATAAAATGTTGCTTGCATCATGTTAAACAGTTCTTCAGAACATTGGCCATTGTACAGGTGACAGAACAGATACAGGGAGGCAAGTCTCTCCTCGAACACAGGGGTTCAATATTGTCTGTAAGCACAGGATCCTCAACAATTCTCATAGCACGTCGTTAAATCGCGTCAAAGGGTCCAAGCTAGCATCCGGGAGCTCCCGCCCAAAGATGGATGCAGTGTTCCATATGGGGACGGACTTAAGAACTTACAAAGTAGCCGTCTCTGCTCCGAAGTGAAATACCGCTAAGCCCTGTGGAGCAAACCGAGCTGTTTGGAAGCCAGCTTGACTTTGCCATCTAAGTGACTACGGAACTAAACGTCACAAGGAATGACGATACCTAGCATCCCGAAATATTTAATGGTTGTTTCTGGAACTGAAGGTCTGCAGCAGGTGGAGTCTTTTTTTTATATAGTAGCAGTTGAGCTCCTTTTGAAAGTTTTGCCCAAGGAAGTACTGCCACCTTACTTTCTGCGGCCAAGCAGTAATGTGAGCATTACAGCGTTTTGGTTTTCAAGAGTAAGGGTGTTGGTGAAATTACAGGCATATAGGCAGTGGCAGTGCCTCTCAAATCTGTGATATAAAGCTCTGAGTGGCACTGCAACTGCTCTTCTCGTCACTTGATATTATAGAAAAAAAGAACTCAATGACCTTCTGTGTATAAACAGTGAGCATGTCACAAGTGTCATCAGCATCTGGAATGCTAGCTCCATTTACTATTCAGTTTATAATATTCAAACAAGCCATATAGAACACATTGAAAAAAAAAATCATTTTTTTAGTTTAAATTTAGATTGAATGTTGGCCTCTTGAACAGCGTGTGGTATTAATGTGGTGGTAGTGCTTGTCTGACAATGTAGTGTGTGGTGTTGTATGCAGCAAATACCAACGGCCTTCTGTGCATGAAATTATGGCAAAGTTAGGATAAAAATATAAACTACCCTATTAACTCTAACGGTGAGACTTCAAGAGTCGTTCCAATGAATTTATCTAATAGTATAGCCCTACAACCTATCGGTGTGTAGCCTAACGTAACCATAAATATATAAACGGAGAAATATATATGCAAGATATGAACGGGAAGTCTGTCACCATGAGACCTTAGATGAAAAACGGAAGGTTGGAAAGAGGTAAGGAAGTGCACGTCGTGCAATGTGTACTGGAATGGTATTCTCACTGCCGGTCAAGCAGACTCACAAGACCGATCTACTGATGGCTAAAGATGTCTTGGCCACAGTGAGAGGAGTAGCGGGTAGTACTAAGCAAGATGATGAGTTTGATGAGTTAAAATCAGATGTTAGTGGATAACTGAGTATATTTACAAATCTTATTGCTATTTATACAATTTTTATGACTAATACATAATGATAGGTTTTTCTTAGTGTCCTATGTGTGTTGGTTGCCGACGAAGCTCTTTTCTATTAAGTAGTGAATTATTTCACTATGTTGCACTCGTTGCGTGATGATGAGGCCATTTCTTGTGACAGTTTAAATGTATGTTACGATCTTGCATTTTGTTGTTAAATACATGATGTTCAAAGTTGAACACCTTTGTTTTGTTGACTGTAGATTTGATTTGAAATCTCCTGATGATACGAGAACCTTATCCGGCCGGCTTTGAATTTTCAATCCCACGCTATTATTTCGATATCACACAAGATATACACAATTCAACTAATTAGGGATAAAAGGCAGTGCTCTCTAGGCTATGCCGTACACATGACAATATCTTTTACGTCATAAATTTGTTCATTGAGTCTCGACGAACCTATAAAAACTTGGCATATAGAAATTGGTAAAATGGAATAATCGTAACGTCAATAATACTGACTGCTGATACATTTTCAACTGCCTCTGTGGCCGAACGGTTACCACGCCAGACTGCCACGCAGAGCTCCCAGGTTCGATTCCCGGGAGAAATATTTGTATGGCCTGCGTTTATTTCTTTCGTGAATTTGGGTGTAATTCGTGGTTGTCTATGTGTGTGTCCATCGCGTGGCAACCGCGACACAGGGTTTCCCTAGTGCGGGGCTATGTTGAGTGTGTGCTTTATAGCTTTTATTATTATTTTAAATGCATTAGTACTAGTTCTTATTGATAACAAAACAAATTTATTTTTTAAATAATAATAATATGCTGGACAAATACACCAATTGCCTGGTCTCAAACTAGAGAGTTTCCTGTACTATGAGTACCAGAGCAACGGAATTCAATCTGGGGCACATCCTAGAACACCTAGACTAAAACCAAATTAGAAAACTTCATTTCCAAAATTGATCCTACCGGGAATCGAATCTGGGACCTCCGCATCTATCGCCTTTAGTGTAAACCATTAGACCACCCAAGTCTTCAAATTATTATGTTATTATTATATTGAGAGAATGTAAATGGAGACGTGGTTAATAATTCAGCCATGGCATATCTCAACTATACTGACATCCGTCTTCAAAAAAAGGCTTGGTCAAATAGCTGGAATAAACAGTCTCGTGTTAAAAGACTATTTGTGCGTGGATGTAACCGAGGGGATACATTAGAAGCACAGTCATGGTGGGTGGAGGTCTCAAGATAAGTGGAATAGTACCTATTTATGTACATAATGTAGCCTCTAAGAGTCGTTACACACGGTGACTTTTAGCGGCGATACAAACGCGCGTTCGTGAAACTACACTTGCGATTTATAAGCGATGACATCGATGCAAGTACGCGACTGCATCGATAAACGCTATGAATCCCAAGTATATGATGCAATCGCGCGTTTGCATCGCTGCTTATAGTCAACGTGTGTAACCGCTCTAAGAATGTAAGATACCGAGAAAAATGGCCGAAATGTACCAGAATAATCCTCTTAATTTTACGATGCCATAATAATAGAATAAAACGTAAAGCGAGGAGTAGCACAGCAAATCCAATCAATGTGCAGATTAATGAAATTAGTCGGGTACGAAGTTAGATGTTCTGTAGAGATGTCTCATGCTCGATACTTAACCTAGTATTTAGGAACGAGATTAAATAAAGCAGTGTTAATTATCGTCAAAGTGATGTTTAACGCGTATTTGTACTAACATTAAATAGAATATAACACTCGCCTTTAAAGTTGCAGGTACTAGGTACGTATGTAGGCGAGTAATGTAGGTACCTAAGTTTAATTAATGTTATGATTTATTTATTTACTTAGTCATTTATTTCAGGTCACATGACCCATATAATATATACCTTAAGGGCTAACATACATACAATATACACTCACTCACTCACGTACACACAAACACCCATCATTATTCTAAAACATAAGTCGATGAAAACCAAGCATTAGAGTTGTGATCGCATCAAGATATTGTTCTTTCTAATAATAATGAATGATAGTACTGTCTTAAGTATTGGTTTTCCTAAAAATTATAACTACTGTAAGGTCTCAATACCATTTAAAGGAATTTTCATTAATGTGAACCTTAATAAATAATATTTTAAAAGTTAAACTATCAACAAACAGAGATTCTTAGGTAATAACAAAAAGTAATATTTATCCCTTTAAACATGAACCTAATATTGTTTTGTGGAGTATGTAACAGTAACAGGTATTAATAACAGTATAAGCCCATCACTATAAAACACTGATTCAGCTAAACTTGCCGGCGGTGATCTTACGAACTTAGTAACGTTTCAGAAAGCCAGTCGAATTATGGTACGTTGTTGATTCGGATTTTCACTTTTCACAATGTTCTTATCGGCTATAATAAGTTTGTATATACCGCTCACCCAATTTTACACTGACACACCTGAGACACGGCGAACGTGGCAAGTAAAAATATCTTTATATATAATTATGATTTTTAAGTGGTATGTGGTGGTGGTATTATTTAAAATGACCTCATTTACCTTACTTTAGATTTTTTATGATATCAAGTGACGGGATGAACAACAGACGTAGGCCTGGTGGTAAGCGACACGCCTGTCCGTAACAATTCCAGAGGTTTAAACCTCGGAATCGGAAAGATCTAAGGGGCACTGATCCGTCACCCTGAGACGTAAGTTGACAAGTTAGTAACATGTGTCTGTTATTCACCAGCACCTTTACCCTTCAAAACCAGATCGCAGTAATGCTCACATTATTACGGATTCTTTCACAACGAGCTCTACTGCTACTGCGACCTGTACGCTATTGGATTGAATCTACTGAATTATATCATCATCTATATACTTTTAATAATTATATCACCATCAACTCATAAATATCCCATTGCGACGTCCTCGGTGGCCCAATGGTATGCACTGCTGGATGATGTGATCCCAGGTTCGATTCCCGGTAGGACCAATTTGAGAAATTAAATTTTCTGAACTGATTCTGGTCAGTAGACCAAAGATAAATAGTCATAAATAACATCATCTTTGTTACACATATTGAGAAATACATTCATATGGTACGTTGGGGACTTCACAATGTTTGTGAAACTTTTTCAGTATGCAGGTTTCAAAAACAATAAATAATAATAGTACTTGGTACTTGGTGCAACGGGCTGGTTTCCGCAACTCGACGACAAAGCGCCTATTTTGCGTGTGGTGGGTGCAGGGTCCTACTCGTGCCATCCAAGCTCCTCCAGGAATCTCAGCAGCCTCCTTGGTTTGCTGAAGACTTCGGGGAGCGACCTTGGCACTCCAAGGTACTTTGCCCTGTAGTTGGCCACGCCGGAGCACTGGAGTAGGATGTGCGCAGCCGTTTCCTCCCCCTCCATGCACGCTCTGCATAGAGGGCTGTCTGTGATACCTAAATTGAAAAGGTGTTTATTGTATGGACCATGACCCGTTAGGGCGGCAGTTAGAGTGCGAAGCTCTTGCCTTTTAAGTTTAATTAGTATTCGAGATAGACTGGCATTGAGCGTTGGGAGTGCTTCCCTCGCCTGTCTACAAACCGTAAGGGTGGTCCATGTGTTATTATGTAAAGATTTTGTACCTTTGTGTATAGTTGTTCTGGACCATTGGCAGGGGAGGGACACTATCGGTTCTGGTCCTACAGCGTCTGTCTCCGACCCTTTCCTGGCTAGTTCATCTGCTGCATCATTGCCACGTGAGCCGCTGTGTCCTTTAATCCACTGAAGAGTTACGTGGTTTTGTATACATACCTCCATGAGTGCTTGATGGCATTCGTAAATGAGCCCTGAGTTTATGTCATAGCTATTCAGTGCTTGAAGTACTGTTACTTACTATATGTAATAATAATAGTAATAACAACGCACACACTCAACATAGCCCCGCACTAGGGAAACCCCGTGTCGCGGGTGCCATGGCCACACACATAGACAACTACAATTCACACCCAAACTCACGAGAGAAATAAATGTAGGCCATACGAATATTTCTCAAGGCCGGGGAATCGAACCTGAGACCTCTGCGTGGCAGTCCGGCGTGGTAACCGTTCGGCTACGGAGGCAGGAGGTATTCACGCAACAGAACAAGAGTCAATATTAAATTAAAAAGGAAAAATTAATTTCATGAACGTAAAGCGAGATCATTTTAAGCTATAATTCCTGCATCTCATGACTTTGCAAACTGTATAACAGCCATAGTTAAAATTTGCAGAAACGATTCTATTAAACAACAGTGGCTTTGGTATTCCGCATAACATGAGAAAGTGAATTACTCACTTTGGAAAAAATGTAAAAAAAAATATATTGCGCGAAAACACAATTCCTAAAAATTTTCACGATAGAAGAAAACACAAACTGAAAACCGCAGTATTCAATAAGTACTTTACATATACCAATGATTTTTTTAATATCAACTGAACTAAATAGAACACGTACAATATACGATGTAGATTTTCCAAGTGCCTTTAACTTCGTTTATTAAAAATAAATAAATTCTGTAATAAAGCCAGTGTCCATGCTGCTGGACCCAAGCAAAATGAACCTTATTAGTACGGGAAAAATTTTAATTCGACTTGAGGTTGTATTTGTCGGCATTTACCCATAGTATATTTTGTAATTACTTTTTTAGGAATTTATTGCAAATGCCAATTATTATAAAAGCTGAAGTAGGAGGGGGTGATGGCGGTAGAGATTCGCTCGGCTAGTTGGTATCCCCTTACCACGTCCAGGAATCAAACGACGAAATTTGGTGAAGAGTTGGTTTATTGTACAACAGCTTACACTGGTTTACAATACAAGGGTGTCCAATAAAAGAGATTCATCCCGTTGGGTGCAAGCGCGGTGCAGAGTCCGCAACAATTCCCGGTGGGTGCGAATATTACAAAAAGACACTCACTCAGAGGAGTTCTTGTAACCTGTCTCGAAAGATGGGCGCGAGTTCAAGATGCTTCAGCTTAGTGAGGATTACCGGAGATGCGCAATCGTTGAATCGATCAATTTCTTACAAAATACTGGTGATAGGACATTACTGTAGGGAAAATCTTAACACTGCGATTCAGAAATTACGTTTTCTACTCCAATGCCATCTAGCGGTGAATATTGGAACTGTTGTTACAAACTAGTAAGAGAAGAGGTGATTAGCTTAGGGAAAACTTTAACACTGCGATTCAAAAATTGCGTTTTCTACGCCAATGCCATTTAGCGGTGAACATATTACAAAGCTAATTAAGGTATTAGAAAATAAATTATTGGGAAGTGGAGGAAAGCTACAAACACAACATCCAGACACAAAACATACGATGCGCTATTCTTTGTAGAAACACAAAGAATAAAATTTTGTATGTTATATTCATGCAAATTCTCCAACATTCTAGAATATTCCTCGTTTCACTCGGAGATAAGGAACAATCTTGAACAGCTTTATCGCGACCCGAGTGCAGTCGTGTCCTAGATAACAGTGCAATGTGGGTCTCATTGTGGTGTCTTGTTGTTTATACACAAGGTAATAGCATAGATTAAATAACAATGCAATTGAATTGGAACCTTATCACAATGCATTAGTATTCCGTAAACATTAATAGATAATCTGAAAACGTTATTACATGTCATATTTAGAATAGAATAGAATAGAAACCATTGATAGCACGGCCACAATATACAAAAGGTACAAAAAAAGACTAATGTAAATAAATACAAAAAACAGCATAACAACTTTTAAACAACAAGTTACGTAATACTATACTGACATGTGTGCAGCTGTAGCATATGTAAAAGCATCGTATTCAGCTAAAGTCACAACCAAGACTAGGCTGTGACGCTGGTCTTCAATGGGCCATTTAACGTTAAGGCGCGTACAGATCAAAATGCGCCTGTTTGCGAAAGACTAGTGAACTGCACACGTGCATTACGTAGTGCGAACTACCGCCATCTATGCTTGCTTGCCTTGCATAGGACGTGATTAGTAGAGGCTCACTTAACTGCACGCGTGCAGCGCACACGCCACGCGTACGTGTCTATTCGCCAGATTTGTATGCAACTTAAGATTTAGAGCATATTATTATAAGAAGAATAAAAATATGAGTTCTCATGTTTTCACGGTTGGTACACGTAGAAAATGAAACTATTTTCTCGGATCTGAATCGCATATATTTGTTTTTTCAACCAAACCAACGTTTCGGGCCCTTTACAGATCCCATCAGCCGTGACCGTGCCTTTTAACTCACTACCAATTTGCACGAAATGCTTAGCTTCGCCTTTCCTGATACGTACGGCAAAGGAATAGAATTCAGTTTCGGCCTCTGTGTTTTCCCGAAAGCTGCAATTCGAGGCTATTCAAGGCTAGAGTGAATAGATATTTACCTACTAGTTTACGTAATCGACGTCATGCTGATGTCATACGATCGGTACAATAAAGATACAAATATGATTATTCGACAGAAGTGCTTTTAACACTTGAAAGCCTCGAAAATAATACGAACTACATGAAATATAATTATCATTATCGCCATCATCAATCTCGTTATCGACTTCTGGGCACGGTTCTCCTCTTACACGAGGAACGGAGGCTTTGAGAAGTGAAATGTCTGGCTAATGGTCCGTTACTTTTCACCACCTCCGTTTTCTGAGTACAAAGGTTCGGCTAACTTCACGTCCGAAGCCGCTTGTGGTTGGTCGTAGACTGGCAGATTCACCCTTAGTAAATCATCCACGGACACCCGCCGTTGCGGGTGTAATAAGACTTTTGTAAAACATTCTGCAAGAAAACCGACGAACTACATATCGTCATCAATCCATTCATTCGTCGCATGTCTCCTCCAAGGTGAGTGTTTAGGCCATAGTTGCTGGTGCAATGCGAGTTGGGGACCTCACGCGTTTCCGAGGGTTATGCAACTTCTTCGACATGCAGGTTTCATCACGATGGTTTCCTTCATCGAAAAACTCAAGTTAAAGGATGATGACCACTGCTGCCCTCATCATACTTAGCATGTCCAGCAAATTCATGTTTTTAATTATCCTACATTAATTAAAACTACATTTTTGATAATAGTCAAGAACCCATCAAAGTAGCAGTTTATTTTGAATGAAAAAAAAATAGAATTCTGTTGCATTTTCGTTTCAGTATTAATGGCGACGAAAGGTGACAGATTGCAGTTTATCATGTACTCAGTGTTGCCAGATGTGTGTGTTGCAATATACCTTCCAATATAGCTTGCCTACTGCAGCGCAGATGGGTTTTTTCCCCAATATACTTATACACGAAATTCTATAAGTTTGTACGATTATTAGACAGTTATAGGTAAGGAAAAGTAGTATTAATCAAAATTAAATATACAAAAATCCGCTGCAATAAATAAAAATCGGGGAAAAGATTCAGAATCTAAATCTTATGTTATTTAAAATGCGTCATGTGTAGCTTATGGACATGCCAGTTTAAGGTAAGGGGCAGTCATCGTCCTTTCAAATTGAATTTCGTACATAAATTCAAAGAAACTCATATGCGCGAGCCCGATTCCGAACCCACGGCTTCTGCTTGAGAGGTGGTAGATGTAAGCATTACAAACAACATAAATCTCAAATTGTATATATCCTATTTAAGCATAAAAATTTTTCAACTAATTTGGCACGTAGAATCTCCAAACCTCTGTCTTGAAAAGTTGTCTTTTTGCACATTTGGACTATTACACCAAGCCTGGCTATTATTCGTATTCATCTAAGTCTGATTGTCTAACCAAAGTTTAAATCAACATTATTCATGAAACATAGTTCCCTGTACATTTCAAAATGTCAAATCCAATTGGAAACGTCCATAATTCAGCGAGTTCCAGGGTTTTAGTAATCAATGTAGCCACTTACAAAACTTAAGGCCAACTTATGTAACGTTAAATTGGAGCACAGCTAACTTAAAAGCAGTTTGTAATGACTCAGAACCGTTTGTAGCTCTCAGAACTTGAGGTTAAGAAATTTTTAACTTCAGCGTGAGTTGTTAAGCAATTATGTATATTACAATTATTACTACAAAGATTGAACACTAATAAAAATTCGGCTAGATTCGAACCAGCGCCTTCAGCATACCGCGCCTGACGCTCTCCCAACGGAGCCACGGAACGAACCAGCAGACCTTATGATTTTTTCTGTTCTTACACCTAGTAGCAGTAGAGCTCCTTGTTAAAGAGTACGTCCAGGGAAGTACTGCCACCATACTTATTTCTGCCACCAATTAATAATGTGAACATTACTGCGTTCCGGTTTCGGAGAGTAAGGGTTCTGGTGAAATTACAGGTACATGGGAATTGTCAACTTATGTCTTGGGGTGACGGGTGCAGTGGCAATGCCCCTCAGATCTTTGCGATTTGAAGCTCTGAGTGGCACTGCAACTATTACGGACAGGCGTGTAGCTTACCACCAGACACACTTGTCCCGTCACTTGATATTATAAAAAAGATATATTGACGTTAGCTTATTTTAAAGAATAAAATGCGTTGGTTTAAATAGACATATTTGTTGTTCGGTCTCCAAAATAATTGACAAAATAAATGTAATTAATATAAAACATAAACTTAATTGCCAAGCAAAATGTATTACATATTGCTGTTAGACTATGTAAATATAACCTACCATTACGTCACTCTCTTAGTACTCTCTACTTATATACTCATTGCCCTCCAAAGAATAAATCTGCACACGGGTCGCAAGTAAAATGAGAGTATATGATATTGTTTAATAGAACAAAACTTGTGTTGCTGTACATACAGCAAAATCCATTTCCATCATTAAAAATTTCAATTGTTACGTTCCCATTCAAAGAAGGCAAATTTTTCCCAAGAATAAAAAAAGACAAGTTGAAACGAGTAACAAAAATCCAAACGGTAAAAATCCTTGTTATAAAATTCCCAAGTCAAAATAACAAGTGAAATAACAAGCGTTGCTCGAAGAAAAAACTTTGAATTCGTAACAAGTCAGAAACTACGTCTTCTCTCATCAAAAGTCGCTGACGTTGACTAAATAATTATATACGTCTAGATAAGACATGCTGAGCTTTCGTATATTCGTCGTGTTTTATACATCGTTTTTTTTTATAATTAGAAAAACTTAAACAAAGAGGCAGTGATCGTAAACCTTTTTCGCGGTCAACAAATTACAATCAGGGAAAACGTCGTGAGGATTGATGACAAATGACAGAAAATATGTTATTATTATTTTATAAAAATATTCGTCTAGTGTTTGGAACCTTTGTTTCTTTAAGATTTTTATGGTGCAAGTCCTTGAAATTGATTATGAATGTAAAGTAAAAAATTGTTCAATTAATTTTTAGTGAGTAAAAAAGTCGTTATAATTACTTGAACGGATAATTAACAGATATCCTTATCTAAATGTATTTGTTTTACGGTATTTACTGAATTTCTTTGGTTACAAAATGACTGAATGTAATTATGCGTTATAAGAGACCCAAATTTCCCTCTGTATTAGACAGAACTAAAACTAAACTAAAAAACAAAGTATAGCAGACACCTACTCGCTAATGTAGTAATAGTATTTTATGTGTGCAATAAAATAATATTACATTCATTTATTAAAATATTAAGACGACCAATATAAACACAAAAGAAAACGATCTAAATTGACCCGTTGAGAAAATTATTATAAGAGTAAACTGTTGTTAACCTTCGGGTTACTGGTAATATGGTTATTGCACTGAGTCTGTGATAGATATGCTTTTCCAAAATAATTTGAGCAACTGACGTGACGTTTTGTTTTATTAGATTGGAAGTACACAATTTTTTGTTTTTCTAGCCAATATAAAAATAATATTATGTTGTTCAAACTGTGCTATAGCCAAATTAATAACATCAATGGAAGAAAATTAATATTGAAGGCAAACAAACTACTTTGATACTTGTACAGTCAACAGCACATCAAGCTACACATTAACGTATCTTGTACCGTTGCACTGGAGGCTATTTTCGAACAAAAATGTGTAGTCTGATGTATTGTTGTCCGTACATCAATCAATCAGCCTCGAGAGGTTTCTTCTAGAGATCTATCTCGACATGTGAGTTGATTTTTTGTAGAGCAAAAAAATGTTAACAATTCTTGGATTGAGATTAAAATTATGTTCTTATTTACGTGGCTAGGTCGGTGGGGAAAATGCTTACCATCTTAGTTCAGCACTCTAATGTTGATTTCCTAATACGATACGACATTAACTTTTTTCCGTTAGAGTGCACACAGCGTGTATTATACGCGCCGACGACGCGCGTGTCACGAAAACGCGCGTTTAAGACGCCGTTAACATGCATCATCGGCGCTATAGTAAATCGATTAAACGCGCTCAAACATCGCGTTGCAAACAAAAAGCTTGTATATTCCACTATAGTTTACACTTAGAATTTCATGTAGTAGTTTCATTTCAAAAACTGACTGAAATTAACAAGCAAAAGTAAAATTAAAACTATCTCTTATTAAAATGCGCGCGATTATAGCGCGACCATGGTGCGTATACGCGCAGATGACGCACGTTTCCAACGCATCAACGCGCGTTGTCGGCGTGTATAATATACACCGTGTGACTATGACTTCAACGCACCCGAGTACCACACGAGAAATGCAGTGTCGTAATCCTACGTCACAAAACGTACCGCCCTATCGTATCATAGCTCGTAGCACCCCTCCCCGCGTCGTCTCCTAGCCCTTTGTCCGATGCGTGCGTTTTCCGTCGCCGCGTGCCGTTTCAGCGCACCATGGGCATGTAGTTGCCCAAACTTTTTTCGGTACTTCAATAAAATGGTCTTTGATAAGCTTCTCTTTTCCTGCACTATTCTTAACAAAGACTATTTATTATGATTCTATTGTTTAATACCAACAGAAGACATTTTAAACGTTTCTTTGATAAAGCTGATTAATAGATGTCTACAGTGTCTACTTGAGTTAATAGCGTTTACTTTACTGCTATAACCAAACCCTTGAAGGCTTTGAAATTAACCTGCTTTGATGACGAGCTTTGTAAAGGATTATAAATTTTGTGAAATCATAAAATCAAAAATTTTATTCATTTTCTTATTCAAAGACTTTAAATGGCGATCTCAGGCAGCAAGTACCATGTGATGATGGATCAGTTTATTGACATTGAAACCAACCAATTCAGTAAACTAAAACGTGTGAATGAAACGTCTGAGTAGCTCGATAATGAAAATATTGATTATACGTAGCACAACATGCAAGAAAAAGCATACTAGAGATAAATATGTATACTTCAACTCCCAGGGCAGAAGAAGAAAAAGAATATAAGTTTGTAGGGCACCAGTCTTGCTTATATTTTTTTCTTTGTTTTCTTTTTTCACACTTCTGCACATTTATGCTTGCAAAATTAGTTCTTCTTAAGTCTAATAAATGTTGGTGTTATTCTTATATCTTATTAAACATCTACTGGCTACTTGATTGGTTTGTTTTTCGCATTGATGCAATAACAATAAAATATCTCAAAAAGCTTTAAAAATCTGACTTAAAATTTGTAACAAATTATCCCACTGTCATATTAAAAATGAAACGCGCTCTAATCGACATGGCGTGTTTTCAGAATAAAAGACAATTTTTAGAACTGTTTTTTTATTCCAAATAAAATCACTTACTCGTCGTCAGCGAGTAAATACCGCGTATGTGATTTCTATGTATTTTTTCAGGACATAATAGACAAAAACGTAGTGTAAAATATAGTCAACACAATAACGTTTTCATATCAAAAACCTTCCACGCTAGCGTGGAAAAGAAAAATAAAGGTTTTTGAGTATGAACTATGGTGCACGTGCATCTAATATTTTCTTTCGATGAAAAAAAAACATAATGGCGCGTTCAACGATTCAATCTGTTGGTATATTTTATTCTTATTATTGTTGACATTAAATTGACAACGATAACTAATTTTGTTTATTAAATTATTTTAATTCGTCGAAGAACTAAAGTGATTTGTTATAGTTCAACTGTTTTTCTTTCGCCTACCATTTTCCTCGCTATAATGAGGTGAAAAGTTGTGTGTTTCGCTCGGCAGCAAAGTTGTTTTGCGTCTAGTTTCTTGAAACCCTCGCTATGCTCAGGAATAATATGATCTAGAAAGAATTTTTGACCTACTCGCTTTGCTCGTAATTCAATCTAGCATCCTTCGCTTCCTCAGATTTCAATAGAAGCACTCGCGTCAAACAACAACTTTGCAGCCTTGCACAACAAATAACTGTTATTGTTAGCATTTTAATTTGTTAAATATTATATGTCTTATAATTTATGCAAAGATCAAAGAAACTTAAAGAAAAATTCCCGCTATAGCCCGTGTTAGGCGAAAATGTCGCTGGTTCATTTCCAGCTGAATCGAAGGAATTTTTCTTTGAGTTTGTATTAATGCAACATTCTAATAGAATAGATTTTAAGACTGTCGTGGTTGTTCACTAAATGATTATCACTAGTATCAGGAAAATAAATAGAAGTCATACCGTGGTAAGAAACCTGATACTAGTGATAATCATTTAATCTAATAGAATACCTTCTGTTTTCACAGAAAAGACACCAATAAATATTACACACCTTGCGTCCTTTGAAAATATATTTCAAGCAAGAGAAACCTCTTGCTTGAAATATATTTTCACAACAACTTATAAACAAGTTTTACTTCAAGAAGAGTCAGTAAGAATAAACTATATAGCAGTAGTAGTAAAGCTTCTTGTGAAAGAGTTCGTCCAGGGTAGCACTGCCACCTGACCTATTTCACAAGCAGTAATGTCAGCATTACTGTGTTCCGGTTTTGAAGGGTGCTGGTGGAATTACAGGCACATAGGACTTGTCAAGTTATGTTTCAGGGTGACGGGCGCAGTGGCAGTGCCCCTCAGATCTTTGCGATTTACAGCTCTGAGTGGCACTGCAACTGTTATGGAGAGGCGTGTAGCTTACCATCAGGCGCACGAATTGTATCGTCCCGTCACTAGATTAATATCTGTCTTTCTATCTTTTTTACAATTAAAAAAAAATTAAAAAGTCTGCCGGGTATAATAAATAAACTTAAGTACATCCAACTACTTTCTGGTTTATTATTAAATGGTCAATTATTGCCGCGTGGTTTCCTGCCTAGAATTGAGCCACCCCCTCTCTTCCCGCGGGTGCCGTACGAGGCGACTAAGGGAAATCCGGTGATCCCCAATGCACTAAGTCTGCTTGGTCGTGACAGGCAATCATCATCTTTTCGCTATAGTGATCACATGATGCAGCAGGGTAATGCGAAACATCTCGTGGGCGGCTAACAGGATCCACGTAGTGGTTTACGTCCTTTCGCTGCATCCCAACCTCTGCCGACCGTGCTGAGTTGACAGTCCATTGGGCCACAAAGCAAAGGATGAGCAAGTGGCTTTGTACATGCGCAATTGCTTATTCACTATAATAAAACTCACGCGCAGTTGACTCTAGCTATTTGTTCCAGATTTATTTCCAGGGTGTCGAAGACAAAATTCGGTATGGCGAGTCATATTAGAGCATACGCTAGAAAATAATCTCAAAGAGTCGCTGTTATCGAAATTGATAAGGAAGACTATATGTTTCGAACACACTCAAACAGAAATAGTGTTGTATGGAATCAGTGATGTCGAGGAAACGGGACCAGCTCTCGGAAACCGGCTCATTGTGTAGAAACGCTTCACACTTGTAAATACATACATGGTCGAAGTTCGTAATTGTGTGCAAAAAAAATACAGAGGTACTCTCAGTAAAGTCGACTTGTTCGTCCCGCCATTGATATTATAAAAAAAACCTTAAGGGTTCTTTTTGCGGTCAGTAGCACACGCATCGTGCTTGTTCTTGTCAACCAAAACATTCAAATGATTCTAGATCATATTATTATTATAAATAAAAGGTTTTCACAAAAAAAGGGTCGACGAAATAAGGGACGGGGCTTGCTACAATCTCCGCTTGCAAATAAGACTGTTTTGGGACTACAAAGGTTTCAGCGTTACTGATAGTAAGGGAGGTCTTGCAGATAGAAAAGAATAAAGCCAAATTAAATTGGGTACAAAATTTAACACCCTATTAGTCCTGTCAGACTATTACCTACTTTATTTTCATTCACTCGTGAACTCGGAATAAAAAGCAGATGCCACTCATAAAACTACAATAACTGGATTTTATAGCGAACTCTCGCAAAGTTTTTGACTTTAGATATACATGTTTTGGCAAGGAAGCGGCTCGCATAAAGAGAACATCATTTCAATTCATGTTTTAAAAGTACCTGAGTTGGCTGAGTAAAGTTTTATGGGGAGGATTTTAAGGATAGACGGTTATAGCCTGTATAATAATATCGTAGTTAAAGAATATTGGCTTAAACTTCACAGATCTACTCTTTGGGTTGTAGGCGTCTACCGTCGCGCCGTAGTCACTATTTAAAACTTTGTCGTAGTTGTTTTAATAAATTACGACTATCTGTTCCGTAGTCGTAATTTATTAAAACAACAACGTAGTAGAAAAAAATATAATCAAATGCGAGTCACATTTGTAACTTTTTAGATTTTTGACTAATGTTGCAACGGGTAGCTGATAAAATATTTTAATAAAACGAAAATAAAAATGTTTACTTAATAAAATCGTAAATTCGAAACTGCTTTGTTTTGCATTGAGGTTTGACGCGAGTTTGCCGGAGCTTGAAGTTGTGCTGATCAGCGATCCTATAAGTGACGAACGTAATAGATTTCATTTTTTTAAATTTCGTATTTCGAACATCATCATGTCACTATTGACAACAATGTACAGCCTAAGTGTACGGCAATTACCTCCTTCAACGTAGTTATGAATAAATACGAAACTTGATAAGCGGACAAACGTCAAAACGGCTATCATACCTACCTACCTACCTACCTACCTACTATAACATACCTACCTACTACATTCATTTATTAATTTCTATATTGTGACTAAATTTTAAACCAATCGGTGCAATTATTCAACAAAACGGAAGATACTTCGAGAGCAAACACCGTCCTTAATAATTCTGTGCCCGGCCAATTTTCTCGAGCTATCTATTTCAGTCCTTCATTGTAAAAAGATTCTAGCTCAGCCCATTGTGAATCCATCCGTTTGACATCAGCCCAGACCCACACCAGTTATACTATTTTTATTTTCCCATTAGCAACTTTTGTTCGAGACGTCCATCATCCCGATATTTTCGGCCTTTTTACGTTCCGTAAACTGCGCTCCATAGCACTTCGACAGACCTTGATTTGACTTTTAAAATTCATTCCAAAAACCAGGTTTATAATCATAATACATTCAATTACCAACCCTCTTGCCTCGCAGGACGCTTATGACGAATCGCAGAGGTGAAATTATATGTTTTTGTATCAACCCCGCTAAGAGATAATAGGTTTAACCATGTTATAACATTGGTCCAAAGCGGGTGGGCGACATACGTTTACATTAGGCGGGTATATTTGGATAATGAATGCTGATATCTGTCGACATATATGTCATCCGACTGTTTTTACCTTCGTGTTAGCTATCTGAACTTCAAAGCTCTCACCACGCTACCCACGTCACCTGTTTCCCAAGTTTCTTATAGAGCTTTACTGACACCGGCTGAAAGAAAAAAAAAGAAGGTTTTTTTAAACTCCAGGACGGAAAGTAAAAGGCATTTTATTGTGTTTCCTATGTTGTTTACAACAAAAATTGCACCGTCAATTTGCTAACCAATCGGTTAGCATCGCTCGTCACTTAGTGGCCCGGATCCCAGGTAAACTCTTGCTTTGTCATGAAATAGCGTAAGACGTGCAACCCAAATATTTTGATTATTTTCTCACTATTTTAAAGGCAAAACCTCAAGTTAGTAAACTTGGACAAATTTCAAATGAGTTAGATGACATGTTTGCTACCTCAAAAACAACGCTGAGAAAATGTTTACTATTAGGTAATAAATAATAAGTTACATTTAAATGAGAGAGGATTTAACGTATTATCAACAGCTTATCTCTTCTTCTTATCGTATTGATGGCATACACCATAGTGCTGTTATATATTATATCATATATATTACAAAGTGATCGACATAGCTCTTCGGATAAGCAAGCTGAAGTGGCAGTGGGCTGGACATATCTGCCGAAGAACCGACAACCGCTGGGGTAAACGAGTTCTTGAGTGGAGACCACGACTTGGCAAACGTAGTGTGGGACGCCCTCCAGTCAGATGGAGTGACGATCTGCGGAAGATTGCTGGCCGAGAACAGGGCGAAATGGCGTGCATTAGGGGAGGCCTATGTCCAGCAGTGGACTGCAATAGGCTGATGATGACCATAGTGCTGGCCATCGTGGCAAAAGATTTGCCAATGGCGTAAGGTACTTGCCATTATTGCCCAGGCCGCCGTTCATTCGGCACCGGGAAGTGGGCGTGCCTACCAACTCCGCCACCAATGAGGTTATTTGGTAGTTGACTCAGAGTCGGCGGTAGCAACAGTTAGTTGTGCGGAGCGCGACGGGAAGTGAGCGTGCATACAGCTCCGGTACCTATCTGGAAAGTGGGGAGGGTGCTGTACGTGCACCTGAGGCGGCTCACCCAAGGCACTAGCCTTGCAGAGAACCGAATCAAGTCCGTGCAAACGTACTGATCCGGGGTTAGGACCTGACTTAGGTGGTCCCTGTGCGGGTTCGTTCGCACAGGTCATAGTGCCCTTCTCGTATTATTATTAAAGGTCGGTAGTGAGGGTCACTATAATGAAAACTAATACAGAAAGGATATGGGGCTATTATTGGAAATATCGATCTGTAACATATGTGAGACATTGGAAACCGGATAAAAATCTATAGAAAAGAAATGGAAGCGAAGGTGACTGTGTCATTTGCCAGGATAAACCGCCTTGATCAAATTGATGGTACTCACTTTTTCTTTGGCCACGTCGTATGGAGGGGTTAACAACAGTAATGCACAAAACTGTATGGTGTTTAGAAAACAAATAATAGCATACCTTTATCATATATACCATAATCAGTAAATACCAATATCATTACATCAGTTTACTAGTCTGCAGGAGCTGTTTAAACAAAGCACGGTGAACTAACTAAACAAGTTTTGTTAAGCTGCAGGCTGAACCGTAGTTTTGGAATATGTACACTTTATCTGAATCTAATTTTAATACATTGTACAGGGTCAAGAGCACGTCAAGCTTTACACTTAAATCCAACTCTATGCCGCTTACGATAAGAACGGTCCAAAGTACAAAGTGTCAAGCTTGATGTGCTTTTGACTGTACATAAACCCAATGTATATAGGTCTTCTTAGTTTCAACAATTCAAGCAGTCAATAGAAAGGAGGGTATTAAGTGAAAATCAACCATATCGATCTAATGGGTGGTGAATGTCAGTATAGCTTCGACGAGCTTTTGTAAACATTGTGGCCTTTTTGTTCGTCTTCCGATATTTTCTTTCGTTAACGCGAATGATGTAAATAAGATCAAAAAGGCTCAAGAAGTTTAGGCTCATATCGGGGATGGAATTACATAGATCCCTTGTTTATAGACGGCAAGGCTTGTGACTAGAATAACACAGATCTAAGAGAGAAACAACCTTTTTTGCATCCAATACGTTCCGTCACCGGCAAGGGTCTCCTCTAATAAGAAGATTTATGTACAAGGAACAAAGACTACAATATATCACAATAAAATTCTGCATGATACCTACAGATAAATATAACCACAGCTCACGAAGAGGGAGACGAATTGTAACATAAAGCACTTCATAAAGTTCGCCTTAGTGGTTTCGAGTCACCTGTGTTTATGCAATGCCCGTCTACACAAAGGTAACCGCAACTCAATAACAAGTTTTGCTCTGCGGGTTGCACACATGCAACTTATAACCTGCTAAGTAACCTGTTTAGTCGCTTTCTAAGTTGTTATACTGAATAATACTATTTATGTATTTTGAATGTTAGGTGAATATAATTAAGAACAATTTTAAAACTAAATTTGACATTGCCATATACCAATTAAGCGGGTCTTGGAATATTGGTAATTTTCATGTAATTTTATGAAACAAATTTTAATTGTATGCTGTTGGATGTCCTTTAATAAATAAATAGACCGGTATGCTTGCAACTGTACCGGTACTTGAGATAATACCGGTATAAATATCCTGTATTTTCAATGGTTTTACTTACTGGAATCAGTATCATTTATATTATGTTATATAAGCTTTGGTAACGACTGTGTACCGGTTTATTATTCCGGTACTAATTAAACTGTTTAATAAAAGAGAATGTATCTAGATAGATAGAATTCTTCCGTTTTATAATGTTCAGTTATTTAAATGCAATTAAATAATCAACATGATTTACGGTCGTAGCTGAACGTGGCGAATAGGCAACGTTGCGTGAACCGCTATTGAATACCGGTACCTATAGGTAAATATATCAGTTATAAATTGGTACCAATATTCAGGTATCGACACGGAAAATACCAATATAATACATGTATTTCATATACCGGTACTATGCAGCAATTAAGGGACACATATCGGTCCCTGCTCACTAACTGTCGTATCTGACAAAGTTTACTTACTCTTTGTAAGATTAAGTTAATTGCAAATTACATTATTTTACTGTCAAGATCTTCAATTATATTTTTATGAAATGATTCCACTAGTACAAAAATCGAACACTAACAAAAATTTCTCCGATCCGGTTGAATTCGAACCTACGCCTTCGGCATTCCGTGCCTAAGGTTCTCCCAACTGAGCTACAGAACGAACAAGCAGACCTTACGGTATTTTTCTATGTGCTTCTTGCAGATCTTTGGCTTTTAATGACGTTTTTGCAGTAGCGTCATCTGTGAAAAAATCTTAGAAATTGACTTATTAATGAAATGAGTTTGACGTGACATACAGGACTAGATATCTTAAACCAAAAATACGTTGAAAATAATGCACCTAATAATAGTTACGACATTAAGTCAGGAAAGCACCGACATATCACAGTCTCGGTTACTGTATAATTTTAAATACTTAAAAATGTCAGGAGAAGAAAAAAATAAGACGAGAATGTCTTTTCATAATGTTCCAAATCTTATACAAATTTGCATAATAGCTAACGCAAAATTGAATTTAAAACGCCTTGGTATAATCAATTTCCATTTTTGGTATGCGATTTTTTTATTTAAAAGATCCGTCCCTTTTTTGAAAGGATAAGCATGTTAAGGGGACGCGATAAAGGAACAATAGGAAACAAATGAGCTGTGAGCTATCCTCCGTTCCCTACGTAATGGCGGTACAGCTTAGAAAAAAGGGATATAATTTTTATCCGGAACTCCGATTTGTGAAGGTTTTGTTAACAGTTTTTGTTAAGTAGACGAAAGAGAATCTTGCCAGTTCTAGAAAGAATTGAAAAAACGAGAATCTTACTTTTATATCGACATAGAACATAGTAAAGGTGTAAGTACTATAAAACATATTCATTGAACGACCATTATCTTTACTACTCGATTAAATAATCACGCTGTCTATAGTATTCCTTTAAAAAAAGTAAAATCCTCTAATACACACACACATTTCATCGTCATCAACCTATTTATACGTCCTAATGCTGGTCACGGATCTCCTCTCAAGGATCTCTAAACAGGAGGGTTTAGGCCATAGTCAGCACACACACATTAACACAGAACAAAAAAAGGAGAATATAATAACGCACACACTCAACATAGCCCCGCACTTATATAGGGAAACTCTGTGTCGCGGGTGCCATAGACACACACATACAGACACAACAACAAATTACACCCAAACTCACGAGATAAATAAATGTAGGCCATGTATTTCCACCGCACGGGAATCGCACATGGGGTCTCTGTGTGGCCGGGGAAGTAGTAACGTTTATATTTAAAAAAATAAGAATTAGATATAAACTATTTTTATACAGCCTTAGCCAACCTTCGTTGAAAAAAATCGACAAAGCAAGAACGGCGCCTAAAAATTTAAACATTGTAACAATTTAACATTAATTAAATCAAAGTTTAATGATGAAAAAACTTTATCGACCAAAGTTTACGAAATTTAAGTAGATAGATAGATAGATAACTATTTTATTTGCCAACAGAGCACACACATTATGTGAAATGCAAAAACAGAACAAACGATGAAGTAAATCAATTAAAATGAACAAAAACAGGATTACTTAAACAACAAATACAAAACCAAATCAATCTATATTAGAAAAAACTATCATGTGTGCTGCCGTGGTGCATGTAGCTCAGCGTAAAACAGTCGCAAAAACGACGCGCTGATTTTCAGCTACCTCTCAAAAGGTTACGCGACCTTAAAATGAGAAAAGAAAAAGATTGTTGTCTGAGCAAATTAGTCTGCTATGTATACGAAGCATATTTGTATGAAGTGTATGAAGTATGTACTTACGGAGAATTAAAGATTCAAATAATAAATAACAAACTTAAAACAAATAATAAATTACAAAACAAAAAAAAGAAACAAGAACGCAAAATCACTCTAATGCTAGTACTCGTATATAGCGCCTAGCAGTATATCTGCATTACTGTATTCCGGTTTTGAAGGGTGCTGGTGAAATTACATGTACACGCGACTTGTCAACTTATGTATCAGGGTGACGGGCGCAGTGGCAGTGCCCCTCAGATCTTTGCGATTTATAGCTCTTAGTGGCACTGCAACTGTTATGCACAGGCGTGTAGCATACCATCAGGCATACGACTTTTTCATCCCTTCGCTTGATGCTATATAAAAAAAATACGAATTCTTTCCCAAAGGTTATTTCATAAGCCTTATTTTTCAGAGCGGTTGGTTTCGTTGTGATTGCAATAATTGAAAGAACGTCTGCTCATATCTTTGCGGGTGCAGCCCGCCTTATTCTCCGATTTGAGGTTTGAAAAAGAATTTATATTCCTCGTTGAATTAAAACATATTTTGGTGGAATCTCAAAATTTTATCCATTGCAATTGCATTTTTTGTGTCCTTTAATGCTTCTAAATAGTTTATTTAATTAATTGCATTGCAGCAAAAACTAAAACTTTTTTAAACGACTGCATACAAACGGGGGTTCTCAATTCGGCTGTACTTTTTTTATAAGTACGCGATTACTTCGGCATTTGTGACCCGTTTTTGATGATTTTTGTTGGAAAGAGAGTACCTCAGATTGGTCTTATTTAAATTTGAAGAAACTATTCCACCTCTAAGGGTGGCAAACTAAGGGATGAATTGATTTCAATAAAACTTGGGAAGTAGATGTAGGATCAATGGACCAGCGATTTGATCAAGCTCTCTATGCCTCCGCTCTGCCCCTTTTGCGCCAGGACAGTCTCAGGCTTCGTTGAAGAGAGACATTCAGCATTGTGTAGGTATCTCGCGCTCCCGTTAGAAAATTCATGTGACATGTTTTACCATGTAAGTACATTTTTGTAGGGGTTTTTATTGTATTTTTTTATAATATTACTGGATTTTCAGAGGTGCCAATTATTAAATTAATTTTTAATGTAATATATAATAAATAACATTTTAGTCAGAAAGCGCCAAATTACCATCAATGCACCAGTGCTAAGTTCTTTGGTTGAGCCGGTCTTCTTTAAACTCTAAACTAAGGTCGGAAACTTCTTTAAACTTGTTTTCATTTACATTTTATATGTTTTAGCATGACACAAAGAAGACAATAATATGCATGGAACTCAGTAAGCATGAAACCGGCATTTTGGTAAAAAAGAAGTGGGCTTGAATGAGGCAATCGGCACAATGTATGGAGTGCCGAAAGCGACCTTAAAACGAAGGGTTGATGGTAGAAAAGAAAAAGGCGAGAAGCTAATTATATATATAAATAATAATATATCACGAAAGATGCTGTGGTACTCCTTGTGTTGAGCTTTTCAAGCAAATCAGCCAACAATCAGCTGGCCAGGTACGGTTGTTACCACAGACCACATAAATACTGTTGTTACAGTTATGGTTATCTCATCTCATATCGATCTCAAAGAATATAGTTGTTCACAGTTTTATTTAGTTAAATAAACCTATTGTTCGTTTGTATTTTTTCTCATAGTTTTATTATATAAACTGAGATTTGATATTGCGTAGTCAGTTACTTTGTTGTCAAATTTCTTATCATAAAAATATTTTTTACTTAATTAAGATTTATTTGAATGAAAAGTCCCATTTGAGCTTATTAATATTATTAACAAAGGCTGACTTAAAGAAATTAAAATTATATTTTATCACCTTTAATTTGACTGGCTCTTTGATTGCTCTACTGATTCAGTAGGGAAAATCTTTTAAGTCCAATAATGGCAACTGAGTGGTCCAATTAAAGTGACGGTGGTCCAAAGAAAGCAACCGTGTGTCACATGTTTTTATTTTTCTGTTTTGTATAACAATGCTTAATAAAAAGAAACCTGTAGCCATGTCTACAAGTAGGAATTTAAGACCTTTTTAACCTTCGAATATTTTTCTGTTTACATTGTGTGATATAAAATTTAGGGTGGTCCAATAGTAGCAACCGTACCCTAATTCCACAAACAAAAAGTTATTGATTCTTTACAAAGCACGCTTCAAATAAAAGAGTTTTTTGAAAGAACGTAAATTAAAGTTAATTTA
Source organism: Hyposmocoma kahamanoa (assembly GCF_003589595.1). Taxonomy (NCBI): domain Eukaryota; kingdom Metazoa; phylum Arthropoda; class Insecta; order Lepidoptera; family Cosmopterigidae; genus Hyposmocoma; species Hyposmocoma kahamanoa. The sequence goes on from NW_020653492.1 coordinate 149,226, forward strand.
AAAAAAATCATGGCAGTAAGTACTTTGTATTATTTTTTATTTGTATATCAATATTTTAAGTTGAATTTATTGTAAATTGACTTGCCTATAAGCAATCTTCTGTAGGGCTAGCACGAAGGCGCGACTAGCGCGAGAGTCGCGCAATGTCGTGCTAACTAGCTTAGGTGCATAAATATTTTAATTTGAGTTTGGAAAATAAAATCAACATTTTCAGTATCAACGTCATTACGTATTTCTTTAACACGTAATATTTCTGACAAATGAAATAATAATAACTTTGTTTAAATACCTAATATCGGTACAGACCACGGAAGAAAGATTATGTGGTCTGTGGTATAGACCATATACTGCTCATCGTAACTCTGAAAAAGGTCAAAATTCCGTCTTATATGGCTTAGAAGTAAAACTACTTTTATTTATATTAATAACTAAATGGCTGTGAATATGAATTACTCCTCTTTAATACGAAATATAAGACTTTGTTTCCTAGTAATATTATTCTTATTTTTTTAATTTTTTTTTATAATATGGGACGAACAAGTCGTGCACCTGATGGTATGCTACATGCCTGTCCATAATGGTTACAGTGCCACTCAGAGTTTTAAATTGCAAAGATCTGAGGAGCACTGCCACTACGTCCGTCAACAGCATCACCAGCATCCTTACCCTTCAAAACCGGAACACAGTAACACTGACATTACTACTTGGCGGCTGAAATAGGTAAGGTGACAGTACTACCATGGACGAACTCTTCCAAGAGGAGCTCCAATACTAAACTACTAAACTATTATTGATCATAGGCCGAAATTCTTTTCTGATCTTTGACAAATATGCGAGTTAATATAATGGCATTGTGTGTTACAAACTATTTTATAAATTAACGCTTCCTAATATGGGTACAAGGAGCTAATCAAATTTGTTATATAATATATTAGTTGCTTGATGTAGGTATAGTGTAAATGTATTAATTATAATAATGTAGTTTCATAATTATACATAAATTATTTGGAAGTATTTAAACATACACAACACGCGTCTGTTACAGTTTAATATGTACATATATATAATTATTTTACTGTTATATTTAAGTACCGAAGTATGCTTGCATATGTTGTTCCGTGACCTCACTTAGGGTCTTACTGAAAATCAGTGCTGGGAACGCATTGCGTTTTCCAGCAAATACTGAGTTTGTGACCCTTTTGTTACCGCGGCTGGCACCACACAAAGTATCTCAATACTTAGTGTTCTTTTTATTATTAGTGTGAATAGTTCCTGTTTTAATTGTATCAAATTTTTGTATATACATTTTTGTTTTGTGTTTGTTTGTGTTTTTGTTTCGTAATTATTTATTTATGTTTTACGTTGAATGTTTTGATCGTGTTTTGTTTTAGTTCTGTTTTGTTCCGTTTTCTCTTTTTTTTTGTCTTTTGTCTTTTGTCATTGTGGTTAACAAATAAATGTATTTTCTGTCTATCTTTCTTTCTTTCTAATCATGAATAAATTATAAGAATAGCCAGCACTATCCTTAAAAACCTGTGCAATGAGCGCCATCTAGTTGGTTTGTTGGTTATCACTTGAAGTTACAGTAGCTTTGATAAATTGCAGCTTGTGTATGTAAAACAAATTAGTTACAAAATAGCTATTTGGTACTCGTCGCGACATCTGGTGTACCAATAAGTATTAAATACCGGCTTACGCTGTCTTGTAACGCATTTAGCAGTCCTGTTGAGTTATTGCTACATGTTATCGGGTTATCGAGTATATAACCAGAAGTAGAGACGAAAGGGCCATACATCCCTGGTAACTGATCAGTGATACATCACTTATAAATATCAACTCTCATTTGCACTGAAATATAGACAGCGCCAACAACTGACCTGTGTGCAAGTCTCCGTATATTCCAAAAATATTCTGTACTTATTGTAATAAATATAATATCTCTAGCAATGGCGTGCTGCTCCATTCGGTGGTGTGAGGAAAAACAGCAAAACATCTAATTACAAAACAAACAGAATCAAATTTCCTCGATAATTAAATATTAAATAAGTAATTTTGCAATTCGTCCATTATAGCAAAGCTCAAGTTAACTGGTGGAGTTGAAGTGAAACAATTGACGACACCTATTGACGACTACCGTCACTTGTTTCGAATTCGGGCTGGCAATCGGAGCGCAGCTGTCACCGTAATGATATGGCAGAATAGTTTTCAAACAAATTCAATGACATTTTGTCTCTGTTTCTGGTGACCTGATGACCATAATAATGAAAACACATATATAAGTTTTTGTAAATTTAGGTCGCGTAATAATATAACAACTTTGTTTGTATTTTCATATGCGTATCTCTGAAAATCAACCTTGGGTGTATATGATCATTCATCTATTTGACAAATGGCTAAATTTAAAAAGATATAATTAACTTTTCGAGAAAACCTTACAGAATAACCTTCATCTTTAACTTTCAGTACTCGTATTCGTATGAACGACCTCTCGATTCTTCATGATGTCTAAACGAAAAAATATTTATCCAAGTACTAATTTTCGAAGCAAGGCACCATACACCAAACATCATAATTTAACATTATCACTCAGGATACCTTTGAAAACGGAATTTGAAAAGCATGATTATAGGTAACCAAACAATTTCAACAAACGTGTTTATACAGAATTTGTAATGTCCAGATGAATAACAGTTTTCATATTCCTCAATAAAAAAAAATTCGTGTAAATTTTTTAATTAAATTTCACACTGTTTGCAATGTCAAATATTTATGTCGAAGGCCGCCCCCTATTGGCGAGAGTAAGCATCAGGAGTCAGTTTCAACCCGCTCAATAACTCAAGAACGCATTGATGTCCCCTAAAATATTCAAAGTAATAAAAAAGCTACGGGACCGTCATACTTTTGTGTTAAATACATAAAGCAAGGGCATTGAACTTGCCCGCGTAAGGCCAACCGAAATATCCTCGAGAGTTGGTGTCATTAAAATTGCAGCACGTAGTGTTCTTTGGTAGCCGTAATCCTGCAGACGTTGGCTTCATCAGATAAAAGTACATGGTACTTGATTCAGTGTTTGACAGAGATATTACAAACCTGCACAATTGTACGTTTCTTAAAGCACACAAATCGGGAGACGGCTTCACAAGTTTTCGTCTACCTCGTACTCGTATATATGTAAGGTATTTTCCATTTCGCAACCTCGTACTCATACACATGTCATATTTTGTGGTGTTATTGACTGGTCGTGATGTCGAGGTGATTGTACCTCCGATTTTTTTCTATCTCTATATTATTCATCTTTTTGCTTTGTTTTTTTTAAATTTAAATGTGAAAATGAAATAAATACGTTCATTGTAAACACATTTAATTCTTTTGTTATACCCTCTTACGTACTTACTGCCGCGCAACGGTTTTGCCATTTTCTGCTATTTTCGGGCGTAGCAGAATATTAGTATGTTGCTCTAATTGAAAAGCAATGACGCTGAACTACGGCAATTTTATCACCACAGCTCACGCATGCAGTGCGTTGGAAGTCTTTTATTGTAACGCTTTACATATTTGTGTTTGTCCTTTTTGTTATTCACATTAACTTTTAATTATTTTTCTTATTTTTACTTATGTTGCAAGTTGCAACATAATTTGTTGTTTTAAGGTATACATTTTATTTGTGCAAAGTTTTTTTTGTACTATTGTTTCTTTATTTGTGAGTTTTGTGATAAATAAACCATTTATCTATCTTAATAAAATGCATTATGATGTAATGTAAAATATTTTCCCAAAGAGCGAGAAATGTAATATGCATAAAAATAAAATGTAATAAAACCTCGTATCAGTTCGGAACAGGCACGTCTTCAATATTTATGAGAAACTTAAAAGGATCCAATAACTACAGTCCGTAGTGTAAATATAATGTATTTATGTCCGGGGGTAGTTTGAAAAATGAGGGCTCATACAGAATGAAAAAACCTGTGATTTTAGCGACAAAAGTATACGCAGGCATGTACAGTGATATGCAATACTGAAATAAATTCAAAATTAATTGATAATTACAAAGTGCTAAAAAAAACAAATAACTAATCGTACAAATAAATTGATAATTATAAAGTGCTGAAACAAACACAAGTAAATTGATAATTATCAAGTGCTGAAACAAACACAAGCAAATTGATAATTATTAAGTGCTGAAACAAACACAAGTAAATTGATAATTATAAAGTGCTGAAATAATCACAAATAAAGTGATTAATTGTGGTATTATAGACATCTTTCAGAGAATTACAATTTAGGCGATATTTTCCGCATATCTATATATTCGTATGCACATCATTCGTATTGACATCTTAATACAAATCAAGGTCAATAATATTTAACGAATTCGATAATCATATCTTGTATTTTTTGCAAATATTAAATTTTCTTCACTTGTATTAGAAATCATTCTGAATTCTACATAATACACTCACTGTAACCAAAACCTTGTTTGGTATTAAAGCATTTACAATTCCGTGCCCATATTTCATTTCGTATAAAAATCTTGTCAATATTTATCCGTTTCTATGGCGAACTACTTTTATTTCTTACGACGAAGTACTATTGCAGGTTTATTTATTATCTTCCTTCCTCTACGGAGTTGGGCTCAAAACATTTGATTTCTTTATATACGTTGCTTGCTATGAGGCTGAAATATGTAGGGTCTGTTGGGTATTAGAGATGTTTATCTCTGCACATTCGTGGCGTCACAGTGAAAATGTTGTCTTCAAAATGTAGAGATAACTTATTGTATACTTCTATTATGATATCATTTTGGTGTTTTCTTTAAAAGTAGTTTAATCAACTTCGCACTCAGGTAGGTCGCTGCAGAGACAATGATGACTGAATGACAGAATGGTTCAGGATTGCTAGTCTAACCCAACATGCCACGAATTGCCGCAAGAGGTACCACAAACGCACAACTTGATAATCGATCGACTAAGGCTCAACTCACACTGGCGCAGAGTCGATACGAGACGTAGACGCGCGACGACGTTCGCATTAGTGCGCCCGGATTACTGTGTGTGGTCGGCGTCTGACGCCTCACTGTGCTCAAGTAACGTGGGTCGGTGCTAGACTCCATATTTGCATAACACAAATTTGTACCTTAATAATGGGAACATAGAGATGAATATGCAATAAGCGAAAAGCATGACGGGTCGCGACGCTGAGTTAAGCCTTATTCTTATTTTGAATCGCCAAACTTACGTCTTATTTTGCATTTTTAACCGACTTAAAAAAGGACGAGGTTCTCAATTCTACTGTATTTATGCGTATGCTACGCGATTACTCCGATATTTGTGAACCGATTTCGATGATATTTTTTTTGTTGTCAAGGGGGTACTTCAGTAGTAGTCTCAGTCAAATTTGAAAAAAATATTCCACCTCTAAGAGTGTCAAATTTGGGGATGAATCTGGTTTATTGGATTTCACCCAATTTCCGATAACCAATTCCAATAAAACTTGATAAATATATATATAATTAATACAAACAATTATTCATGTAATATTTAATATATTAAATTATAATATTCATAACTGTCCTTGCAGCACTACCTCGTGCCCTGCTTGATGGAAGATCTTAAAGCTGCCACAGACAGTGCAATCAAGGGGGCAACGTACTACTCAGTCAATATATACCTAAAATAAAATTAGCGTCGATATGTCGAAAACAATACTCAATTCAAGGGTCGGATCTTGACAGACTCGCTGAGAGCACTCCCGCTCAAAACATTATAACTTATAACTGAGCCATTACTCAAAATTATACTCGAAAAGGGTGTATCCCACAAGCGGCAGTATTCTAGACACTTTTTTTTCCGGTTCTCTTATCTGTAACAAAACAAAAGACAATCGTACAGTATTCTTCACCCGGAAAAAGCCCGAGAAACGTGGTCCAACAAAAAGTGAACATACGAGGGGTCATTTGTAATTTCATTGTTTGTATAGTGTCCGTGACAAAAACCGGTCAAGGACGTGATGTAAAATAACAAACAGCGTTATTTTTCTTCATATTTTCACATAAACAAGACATGAAGGCAATTTGATAGTTTTTGCCGAGTTTCCTTTTCGTATAAAAGAGATAAAGTATGATTTACGTAGCTTTCAATGAAATGCTTTGTAATAAACACCGCTATCTAGAAAACTCTCGTAACTGCTAGAAGGTTATATTATTGTTTGATTTGTTATGTTCAGTACCTAAATCATTATAGTCCAATGAACGAGATTCATAAAGTTGGGATGTCACGGTTTTGATTTCACACAAAAGATTTTTCTCATCCATATCCTAACGCTAGTGTTTTCTATTAAAATATTACTACTGTATAAATCGTTGACGTTGGTAAAAAAAACACGAGTCTCAAATGGAACTGGCTTGGACATGTTTGTCGTATCTCAAGAGCTGGGCTGTTCCCTCGTGGTCCTAATACGGATTGTAAACTTCACACACATAATTACATTACTTCGCAGATGTGTGCAAGTTTCTTCACTGTATATTTTTCTTCACTGAAAAGATCACGGTAAATATCAAATGAAATTTCGCCCATAAATTCGGAAAAAAATCAGATTTCGAACCTACGACCTTCTGCTTGAAAGGCTGTAGTTCCAACCATTGGGCTACCAAGGGTTTCTAAATACACAATTCTTTTTAAAACGAATACAAAAAACAAATGACCGAGCACAACCGCCTGTCTAAATGCTAGAAAGAAATTTCTTTCAGGCGACATCCGGGCAACAGGACACGAGTGAAAAAGAAAAATAAGATATTCCTGCCCCGCAAAACCATTATTAATTATTGTAGTGTATTTTGGTATTACCGCAATCAAAATCCGAAATTTAGTCATATCACCATTTGCATTTTTATAGAAAACACATATAAATGTGCAATAATATATATTTACACGAAATCCTTATCGTGCAATACTACGTGAAGTAGTAGTCATAAAATAAATATAAGCCGATTTATCTTCTAGTAATCATATCTATTGTACTTACCAAAGTATCTCCATTGTTCCTCTGCTTTCATTTGGCTAGACTGAAGCGTGGAAATCAGGCAGAAGTGTAGTCTTCATTCTGTAGTACAAGCCACTTCGCACTATCTTGATATTGCACTAAGAAGACTCTCGGAACACTAGTGAAAAGAACAACGTCCACAAAAGTGATTTCAGATATAGAAAATACACATAAGGATACAACTTTATAAAACCTTATGTACTTTCTAAATGCAATGAACTTCCTTTCAACACCACATTTCTCTAATCCGAACCCTAGAACATTCACTAATTTCTCCAAACATTTTGATCACTTCTACACAAAACTTGGAACAGCATCGCTTGATACTGCTGAAGGATGTGGAGACCTGCATAGTAGCTACTAAATAACTAAACCACTGCACTAAGCAATCGGTAACACGTCGAACACCAAAAGATAACTGCGGCAACTCACAATGTGCTCTCGACTATATAGTTGAAACAAAAATTTCGTCACATTGTGAAAATGTTGCACAATTTGTAAAATTGTTGCTTCTTGCATAACAATGAGTAATAATTGCACAATGCGATGAAGAATTATGAAATTATTTACTAATTTAAAAACTATTCACATATCTGAAAACTTAAGTGAACAATATTATTGCACAACATTACTGACAGAAAGTGGAATCTATTGATACCAAGGTCACATATATGCAATTACCAGAGCAACTAAATTCACTCTGGGGCATTACACAGAATACCCAGAACAGTAAGACCAATCTGGGAAAGGAATCTGATTCTAAATTGGTTTCAAAAAATTCGATTTCTCAAATAGGCCCTTGCGCCCACAATATACATATTTAGAATTTTATGTGTTTATGTATAGAATTTTTATATTTGTAGTTTTTATATGTTTTATTTTAATGTTATATTTATATTTTGCACATAATTTTAACTCTACTTTGTCACGTTTATTGATGATTACATTATAATAAGAAACTTTAATTTTTAATTTAAATTAGTTGGTTTATTTAACATGCAATACAACAATAAAAAAAAGATAATTAAAAAATGATCAGCAACAAACTTCTAGATTGAGTTCCGATTACCAAAATTTAAAAAGGCGAAGTAGTAGAAGTTAAGTATAATTATCGGATATTTAAAGTGACAACCCTGAGTAAAAAATATAAATCCATGGAATTAGTTTATTATAGTTAATTAATATGTTTATTCTATATCGTTATCACGCGATTTATAATAAAAAAATTTGGTTTAAAAAATGTTCTTTAACAGCGGACGTTCTTGAACTAGCTGATGGTATGTGTTAAAGACAGAATGTCGAACAGTGTAGTAAGAGAGCGTTGTGGTATGATAGATGATGCAGTGACCAGTATAGAGAAGGAGACGCTTCGATGGTTTAGACATTTAGAAAAAAATAATGTCAGTTCCTACATTGGCGGTACAAAGTTATGGAGCGAATGGGGTTGAAGAGGTGGACCTCGGCCTCTTGATCACATTGGGGATGTCCTTAAAAATGTCGAGTTAAAAGCACCAAGAATAAACAGACTGAAGGAAGAGGAGGAGGTGAAAGTGGTTTGTTAGAAGCAAAGGACGTCCATGGTTTCTACCTACCCCGGTAAGAGACGGGAGTGATGATATGTATGTGTATGTTACATTACTTCGAGAGTACTTATCTCCCAAAAGAATTATAAAAATATTGAACTGCCTATTAATTGCACAACATTGTGTGAATTGCACTTATTAAATTTCACGTCAATTTAAAAAAATCTTAATTAAATACAAAATAAAATGACAAAAACAATATTTTAGTAAAACTGAAAACTAAAACTATTGCACAATATTATGCAAAATGTGCACAATTGTTATCAATACACACAACATTGCGCAATAAGTGAAATTATTGAGCAATAGTGATGCAATTATTGAAATAGTTGTGCAATTATTGAAATGGTTGTGCAATATAGTTTCTAAACAAGTATTAAGGGGCTTTAGAAACCCTAATAGTGCTGTAGCTAGTATAAAAGATAAGGTTTCTGTTGACTGCCTCGCAGTCTCATTCGCATTTGAGGTAGACACGTCGCTAGAACCATTTTATATTGACCCACAAACACGTATAATTTGCTCAAAATGAGAGGTCATTGTGAAATGGAAATAGATCGCGGGATAGTTGCTCATCTACTTTTTAGTCAACTTCAAAATGGCTGCTTTGAACATCGCGTAGGAAAACATGGACATCATCGCGGACTCGGACGTCATCGCGGATTCGGACGACATGGCCGATTTGGACATCATCACGGCCATCATAAATGTTCTGGATATTTTGGGCATCATGGAAAATTCAATCATCATCACCACCATGAATACAAAAAACATCTACTTGAGATGTTAAAAGAACTTGTAAACATTGAAGAGCACGACGAAACTGGACATAATACATCGCCTGTTCCACACGAAGCGTCCACTAGTGCTGAGAAGGAAACCACGCAATGTACTAAGTGCTCTGGTTGCCGTCATTGGGGACGTAAACATTGGAGGATGTTACCTAAAAAGCCATCAATTACTACTTCAAAAACACAAACGTGTGGGAATGTACAAACTGAAACAGCGGTGGTTAATGAAGCTGGTCATAATCGAGAACGTTGCGATAAGTCGCCTGATATGGTAGTAGTGGAAAATAGTGAAGATTGAACTAACAAAGTATGAAATAAACATTCGTTTTTTATTTGCTACTATAAAATATTAAGTAATATTATTAATAAATAAAGAAGTAATTATTGAATTATTGTAATTGTAATATTAATTATCAAATGTATGTAAGTTAATAAGTGCGTTTTTTTATTTGCTAAAATCTTTATTTATTTAATCAACAGCAGTAATTTACATTGTTTACAAATGTGTTGTAGTAATATTCTGTGATTGGCTAACTAAATGTACAAAATATTATGATATGTCTACAATTTAATTACCTACACTGATTTTAAAAAAATATTAAAATTAGTACTATAAAACAATAGAATTTATCTAGGCCCACGGCTATGCGACAGGGATGGGAAGTATTTGAATATGCCAGGGCGCTCTCTCTTCAAAATACTAGCCAGCCCTCCTCCAAAGTTTGGTATACTCATACTCCACGCCTTCCTGCTCTTTCCGTTCTACTTGAATATCAATATACAATATATATACAATCTTACTTAAAAATTTAGTGAGGGGAACACCAGTCTAAGAGTGCCCGTACGAAGAGATAACCAATAGGTTGATCCCGAGTCACACGGACCTCCGAATGCTACAAGTGGGTGGGTGGGTTAACGGCGTACTCTACCCGGGGTATACGCAGTTTGTGTTAAAATATGAGAAACTGAATACCCACTAGATGAGAGCGCTGAGGAACTTCTCTGGTGGTATGATAAGCTTCTTAGCAACACAGAGACGAGGGCTAGTTGGGGCAAATTGTGTAACATACACAACAGGCAGGTAAACATCGAAATGGCCGCCTGATAAACTTCCCATGAAGCGTAATTGGCTCTGATAAAGATTCCCATTACGGTAAACTTCAAATACGCACTGAAAGAGATTTGCGGCGGCTACCAACTCACTTGCTCCACCGTAAGTGTTGGGCTGTGACATTTCCACGCGATATTCGTCGGGGCTATAAGTATTTCCAGCCATGTCCTCGGAAAATATACCAATATCAGCCCAGTGAGACATAAAGTAATTTATAATTTTCTCGCGCACCTCTCACGCACAGTCTTGCGTGCCATATACCAGGTAGGACAGAGACCGAAACAAACAGGCTCCGTCTCCTATAATAGGGATGACGAAATGATGCACCATTTGGCCGAAAATGTTTAGTATTTCTACTAACATTATTAGCAAAATAAATTTTTATTTAATCCAAAATACGCGTGTTGTCAGATAAAAGTTGCTTCGTACACA